>NW_026562100.1:0-214892 GCF_028858705.1 Grus americana
TTAAATGCATAAAGGATTTAGGCTCGCCTTCCTCAGAGGGATCCTGGCTTTAAAAATGGAACTGTGGGGAAGGGAAGGTGCCCATGCTTATGCAGAGGTGGATTAGATGCTTCTCTCCTTCTCTGGGGCTCTGTGCAAGCCTGGACAGAGCCAGGGCAGAGGGCCAGCCCGATGTTTATGGTGCCGATCGATGCCCGCTTTGCCTATGAGCGTGACGGGCCGTATTCGGGCACGGTAACGGGACGGGGCTTTGCCTTCTGCCCCCAGACACTCCGTCCCAGCGAGTGCAGTTCATCCTCGGGACCGAGGAGGACGAGCAGCACGTTCCCCATGACTTGTTCACCGAGCTGGATGAGATCTGCGTGAAAGAGGGTGAAGATGCCGAGTGGAAGGAAACGGCAAGGTAAATCCCCGCTGCCGGCCGCGGTGGGAGAGGAGTCCCCTCGCCGGCAGCGCCCGTGGGCTCTGCTTTCCGCTCTCCGGGACTTTGGCAAAGCTTTTGCAGGTGCCGATGCGAGGAGCCTTCTCTCGCCGCCCTGTAGCTCTGTTAAAGGGTTGCGGAGCTGAGGCCGTTTCCTCGCAATGGGGCTGATCGCGCCTGATGTCCGCAGGTGGCTGAAGTTTGAGGAGGACGTGGAAGACGGCGGCGAGCGCTGGAGCAAGCCCTACGTGGCCACGCTGTCCTTGCACAGCCTCTCTGAGCTGAGGAGTTGCATCATCAACGGGACGGTGCTGCTGGACATTTGTGCCAACAGCATCGAAGAGATTGCAGGTACCGCGGGCGCCGCGTCTCTGCGGGAACGGCCGAGCTCGGTTTGCCGCGGTGCCCTCCGCTCCCGAATCAAACCCTGCCCCAACGGCGCGTCCTTTTCCAGAAACCCCGCTGTGTTTTTAAGTTGGTTTTGGATGCAGGCTGGGCGTGCAACAGTCACACCAGCTTTTTCTGGTGTGTTTTTTCCAGCTTTTTTTTTTAAATGTGTAGAGTCAGACAGAAAGGCCAGACGGGGCAAGAAAATTGCATTATTTCGAATGGGAAATAATTATCTTAGCAGAGTGATGAATAAGCACTTTGCTCGTGTTTTTTAGCAAAAGAAACTTCTTGCTTTCGCTGCAAAGGCTGAACTGTATTAAAATGTCTTGCTAAGCAAGGCTGGGCCTGTGTCAGGGGATCCTGCGTGGCACAGCCTTCCCCCGGGGGCTTCAGGGCTTGGGACCTGGGGGGGTTTCTGCTCTGACGGCTTCGTTTCCCTTTGCCATCCCCAGATATGATCCTGGGCCCGCAAGACCAGTCCACGGAGTTTGACGAGCACGTGCGGGCAAAAGTTCGAGAAGTCCTACTGAAGAAGCATCACCATCAGAATGAGAAGAAAAGAAACAACCTTCTTCCCATCGTCCGCTCGTTTGCTGATGTGAGCAAGAAGCAGTCAGACCTGCACCTCCTTGACAAGCCAGGTGAGGGTTCCTGCAGGGTTTGGCACCAGGTGAGGTTCCTGCAGGGCTCTGGTCCCATTCGACTTGTCCTGGCAGAGGAGAAGCATCCCAATTGCTCCTTGTCCGTCTTTCTGAGTGTCTTTCTTTTTCCTACCAGCCCAAACACTCACCCCTCATCCTTCTCCTACCACTGCAGAAGCTAAAAATGGGGTGAACCACGAGAGCAACGCGATGGACTTAAGCAAGGTGAGACGCTCGTAGCTATCTTATGCCTTTAGGGCCAGATTTGGTCTTGCAAATTTGGGTGCAGAGTGCTGAGGGCTTTGCTTTTGGGGTATTTGCCTGAAAATCGCTTGTTGTGCCTAGGCGCAGCTGCATTTCATGAAGAAAATTCCCACCGGGGCTGAAGCATCCAACGTGCTCGTAGGAGAGCTGGATTTCCTTCGCCAGCCCATCGTGGCATTTGTCCGCCTGACCCCGGCTGTCCTCCTCTCGGGCATGACGGAAGTTCCCATCCCAACAAGGTCTGAACGAGAAGCACAAAGATTTTATTTCAAAAAACCCCCACCCAACGAAAGAACATCAAGGTGCATGCATCAGTTTGGCGTCCCAAGGGAACAAGGGCAGGGGGAGCGAGGACATTTCTCCCACTCGCATCCCTTCCCTGCTGTGTCTTTCAAACCCCTTGGCCAATTTTAATGAAAATTGGCCCAAAAATTAAATTTGCCATCGGTTTTGGTGAATTTCAAATTCCTGGCGGAGTCGGTGAGCCTACGTGTCCCCTCTGGAGCTGCGCTCGGGGCTGGGGGCTCCCAGGGATTTCCTTGGGTGTCCTTTGAGCAAGGACACGTTCTTCTCGCTCATTGTGTTTTTCTTGCCCAGGTTCCTGTTTGTTTTGCTTGGACCAGAAGGCAAAGCCCATCAGTACCATGAGATCGGCAGGTCCATGGCTACTATCATGACGGATGAGGTGCGAGAAGAGAGAATTCCGGGTCATTTTTGGTTTTCTTCACCTCTCTGCAGTAGTGAGGAAGAGGATTTGCTTCCCAACTGCCCACACCTCTCCAGATAGCCCACCCCTCGTTCACACGCCGAAGCAAACGCACGGATTTGTATCACCCCACCTCTTGGAGGTTGAAATCCCACCCGGTGTGCATCCTGCACCTCCCCGGGGTCCCCAGCACCCTGTCCCCAGTGGTGGCATTGCCAGGGCCAGTGAAACTTCCCCGCTTTAAGCAAAAGGGTATGGTGTGCCATGAGGGATGGGGACCTCGTGGAGGAGATGATTACAAGTACTGTGATGGACAGATTTTTCCATTTGGGGGGAATATTTCCTGCCATTACAAGCAGGAAATTTGGGGAAAATGATCTTGCATTTAGCCAGGAGCTTACCGTAGTGCTTAGGACATCGGAGATGGGTTGTCCTCTGAGCAGGTTGTCTCCTGTCGGCAGGTTTTCCGTGACGTTGCCTATAAAGCCGAGAACCGGGCTGACCTCGTGGCCGGCATCGACGAGTTTCTGGATCAGGTCACGGTCTTGCCGCCAGGAGAATGGGATCCATCGATCCGAATCGAGCCCCCGAAAAACGTCCCTTCGCAGGTGGGTGCTGCGGCGGAGGGAGGCGCGAGGGGGACGGGCAGGCCGGCGGCCGGCCGGCCGGGGATGCTGTTCTGGGACCCAGATTCACCAGGTCCCAGTTTGACGCAGTCACATACCCAGACCAGAAGCCCAACAAGCCAGTGGTTACGAATCCATAGCTTTGGCTTATTTCCTTTTTAACAGGGAAAAAGGAAGATGCCAGGAGCTCTCGATGACAGTGCTTCTCACAGCAAGCCAGAGAAACACAGTGGTCCTGAACTGGAGCGCACGGGAAGGTGTGAGCTTTAATAGTTTGTGGGGTTTGTTGTTTGTTTTTTTTTTTTCTCTTTGCCTCTAGAATCGGAGCGTGCACCTTCCCTTGTAGCAGTTTTCTGGGGTTAGTTGGTTCAGTGAAGGGGCTTCACATTACCAGCTCGGTCCCCTGGGCTGGGCAGGTGAGATCTGGGCAGCTGGGCTCAGCCACAGCACCACTGCAGACAGATTTTCTTGATTTGGGGTGGAAGCAGCTGTGTAAATACCTCCAGGGAGAGCTCTGCTGCTTCTCCAAGCAAGGGACAGTTGCAGTAAGAGGGGATGGGCTTTCAGGTTTGGTCCTTTTTCTTTTTGTTGGAGGGGTTTTTTGTGCTTGCTTGGTTTCTGCCGGGTATAAAACGGCCGAAGGAGACTGCTGCTGGTTAGCAATGAAGGTTACTGTCTGCTTGGGCTTGTCCTTCTGCAGCAAAACCCCCTCTGTGTGGTCTTGCAGGGAAACAGTCTATTTGTTTTTCCTTCCTCCAGGCTCTTTGGAGGTTTGATCCTGGACGTGAAGCGCAAAGCCCCGTGGTTCTGGAGCGACTTTCGGGATGGTCTGAGCCTGCAGTGTCTGGCGTCCTTCCTCTTCCTCTTCTGTGCCTGCATGTCCCCTGTCATCACCTTCGGGGGACTGCTGGGGGAGGCGACCGACGGCCACATCGTGAGCAGCTCTCTTGGGTGGCGTGGGGGAGCGCAAAACTCATGCAAAATCTTCGCTGCAGTGAATTTGCTTTGGGTTTTTTCTTCTTTTTCCCATTGATTTATTTCCTCGCCGCTGCCTCTTCCCTGGACAGAGTGCCATGGAGTCACTGCTGGGCGCATCCATGACCGGCGTGGTGTATTCCCTCTTTGCTGGCCAACCTCTCACCATCCTCGGCAGCACTGGACCCGTCCTCGTGTTCGAAAAGATCCTCTACAAATTTCAGTTTGTTTTCTGTGTCGCAGACGTTGCACGCTGCTGCTTTAGTATGTGATGGTGCAAGAGCCCTTGGTCTCTGAAGGATGGATGAGGTTGTTTGGGGTTTTTAGGGTTAAAATGAAGCAGGAAGAGGAGAAGCCATAAGGATGGGGATCCTTGTGTTGTGATGAGTTTGATGTGAGATGAGACACCCTGATTGCAATTCAATTTATTCTTCAGCCCCAGCTTGCTGGTAGCAGGTGACTGGGTGCAAAATCAGCCGGGGTTTTGGTGTTAGGGCATGGGGGTGATGTGGGAGGACACCACCTTCCACAAAGGGCCCTGACCTCAATTAGCCTCCAAGGCCTTAACACAAGCTAATTGTTAAATAACAATCATGAAATAATTGGCCTCTCCTCCTGCAGGTCCGCACCCTGCACCGCAGCCCCAAGGCTGTCTGTAGTAGGACATGGAAAGTGCATTTACCACCTGCAGCCTTGACGTGCTCCTAAATTGCTCGTGATTTTCCCCGAAGGAAGGCACGGCTCGGCGCCTCTTCCTGGCCTTTCCAGCCTTTGTTTGATTTTGGTTTCCCAGGGAGTACGCGCTCTCCTATCTCTCTCTGCGGGCCTGCATCGGGCTGTGGACTGCCTTCTTCTGCATAGTGCTGGTGGCCACCGACGCCAGCTGTTTGGTGTGCTACATCACCCGCTTCACCGAAGAAGCCTTCGCCTCCCTCATCTGCATCATCTTCATCTACGAGGCTCTGGAGAAGCTGAGTCACCTGCGAGAGACCTACCCTGTGCACATGCACAGCAAGCTCGACTTCCTCACCGTCTACTAGTGAGTTTTTCTTTTCCTCCTAAAAGGCTGCTGCCCCTTGGCAGGAGCTCAGGGCTGCACCTCCATTGCCTTTCCCTCACCCTCGTCTTGGCTTTTCTCCTCCCAGCTGTAAGTGTGAGGCACCAAGCCATCCCAGCAACGCAACCCTGCGTTTCTGGGAGAGCAACGAGATCGACGTGTCTGGCATCGCCTGGGAAAACCTCACGGTGACTGTAAGTGCCCCAAGCCACTACTTCCGCGGCCGCGGGGTCCAGGGGCGTTCACATTTTGCAAAAGTCAGAGCCCTTCGGGTGATGAGGGGCTTCAGACTGTGCTAGTGCTGCTCTGCAAAGGCATTCTTTAAATCTAACGTGTGGTTTTAACCCGCTTGGTCCTGGGAAGGAGAGTCCACCTTGTCCCCCCAACATCGTGGGTAATAACTGTCCTCCTTGACCCTGTCGCAGGACAATTTTTCTGACCAGGAGCAAGGTTAAGTGGGTGGTTTGATTCTTGTAGAAGTTGGAGGACTTAAGTTCCTGCTTGAAGGTAGTCCTTAGCTTCCTTACTTGGTTCCTAAGAACTCCAGTCCTTGCTTGCTTACTCAGCACTGTCTGTAGGTCCATGCATAAATTTGCACGTCTGAGCAGCCTCTCGGGCTGCTGTTGCTGGAAGCAAAGCCCAGGCATAGGATGGGAGGCTCTTCAGGACATCTTCATCCCCTCTTGGCCGTGTCCTGGGAGCCCTTCGCTGGGAAGGGACGATTCGTCTCTTCTCCTTGCCTTCCGCGGCTGTCTTAGCCCTCCTTCCCTGCTCCCTCTTTCTCTATCCCCAAGAACTTCCAGTGTTTCCTTCCCCTCTTGGCGTCTTCTTCAGCCACGGTTGCCTGCCATTCGAGCGGAGGATGTGCCATGGGTCTGTGATATGGTGTCCCATCACATCTCGCCTCTCCGCTCTCCTCTGTGCGGTTCGATGTGTCACTTGTTCAGCTGCTGCTCATTCAATATAAATCTCCGTCAGCAGCAGCAGCAGCAGCAGCAGTTACAAGGTCATGGATCTTGGACCAAGATCCTCAAAAGCCCCGAGTTATCCCAGGTTTCCTTGCCGCACGTGCACTACCTTTGTGTCCTGACGCTCTGTTTCTCCAGGAATGTCGGTATTTGCATGGAGAGTTTCACGGACCTGCCTGTGGACGCAATGGCCCCTACGCGCCTAATGTCCTCTTCTGGTGCTGCATCCTCTTCTTCTCCACCTTTGTCCTGTCGAGCTTCTTGAAGAAGTTTAAAAGCAGCCGTTACTTCCCAACCAGAGTAGGTAGAAGATGGTGGCCGGCAGCAGTCTCCACACTCATTTCCCAAAATGGCTTTCCCGGAGCGCTAAGCAGTATTTGCCACCGCTTGGTCAAGCTGGGAAACATTGACCTTGAAGGCCAAACTCTCCAGCAGCTTGGATGTCCCTCCCTCGTTTCCATGAGTGCTAAACGACCGTGGCGTTTCCCACCTGCCTCGCGACCTGCCCCCGAGCGATATTTTGCTCAGGCAGTGGGAAAAGAGGTCTTCCAAAGTTGTGGGGGTTTATTTGCCTTTTTTTTTTTTTTTTTTTTTTAACCTTCTGTGCATTATGCTCAAGGGGAAAGTTGGTTCAAATGAGGAGCTGCCATAGGAAAAGACACTTTTTCTTCCTTTTGAGGAACATACGATGCCTCAGTGCGCCTTATTCCCATTTTAGCTGTGAGCATGGCTGCAGTGGCAGCCATCTGCTTCCTTATTTTTTAATATTTTTTTTACTTAAGGTTTGAATTCAAACAACCCTCTTCCACCTAATTAAACTCTTTTTTTTTTTTATTGTCTGACACCAGCTCTCACAGAGACAAGCACAGCAACAGTAGCTAACCAAGGGATTTGGCTGCATGTCCTCAGAGTGGTGGGATTTTGTTAACCAGCCTTAATGTTGTTGATGTCTCTCATTTTTCCATCTCATGTTGTGGCCCCCTTTGCGATGCCCCTTTCAGCTCTGGTTTCTTGCCCCAGGTGCGGTCCACAATAAGTGACTTTGCTGTTTTCCTCACCATCGTCATCATGGTGCTCATTGACTTCATGACTGGGATCCCGTCACCGAAGCTCCACATCCCCCATACGTTCAAGGTAGGGGGGGTGTTGTGGCACGGAGCGGGTTTCACCGGGGCAGGACAGGGCTGAGTCTGGAGGAGATGCTGGTGGTGTGACCATCTCCTCCTCCACCTCCAAGTGCATCGTTTCCTCCTGGAAATGAGAAGACAGCCCCAAAACTAGGTACCTGCAGGAGAAATAGCTACAGGTGCTTGCAAAGAGGATGCTGGCACTGCTGAGCCCCGGGGTGACGTGAAACCAGGGCTGGGAGATGCTGTGACACGGGGATGGAGGGGAAAATCCAAGCCGGTGAAGTAGCTGGGCTGGGAGACGAGGCTGATGTGCGTGCTTTGTTGCAGCCTACCAGAGACGACCGCGGGTGGTTCATCAACCCCATAGGACCCAACCCTTGGTGGACGGTGGTGGCTGCGCTCATCCCAGCTCTGCTTTGCACCATCTTGATATTCATGGACCAGCAGATCACGGCTCTTATCGTGAACAGGAAGGAGCACAGGCTGAAGGTAAGGGGCTGCAGGAGACAACCCCATCCCCAACGCGCTCTGGGCTGCAGGTACGGGGAGAAGCTCCAATTCCAAATGCCTTGTGAAGGCATTGGTTTGGAACAACGTCAGGCAGCGTGGCAAGATGGTCTCCTGGCTTAACGATGACACAGGGAGCAAACGACAACAGGGGAGTTCAGATGAGCAATCTTTCGGAGGAGCATATTAAGCTTAGAGCGTTGTAGAAGCACGCTTTTGTTTTAAAATGTCAGCAGCAGCTGGGGAACGAATCATTTTGATGTGCTGCCAGGGATAACTGAGAGTCATATCTTACTCGCAAGTGGTAGAAATGTCTTTATGAATGAAAAATAGTAAGGTGGTTTTTTTGTTGAGAAGTAGATACAAACTCCCCAAATCCACTTTGTCTGAAGTGCTGCCGGATTGTCATGCAAGGTGCTTGCGCAAAGACTGGATACATCCTTATTTGTTTCCAGTTCGTGTTTTAAATTTTCAAGACGTCGACTTGAGCTCCTACAGGGTTGTTTGGGTCTGACTTGCGACGTTGTCCTTGCTCTTGTCCCGTGAGATGCTCTGTTTCTTGTTTCGCTCCGCGCAGAAAGGATGCGGGTACCACCTGGACCTCTTCATGGTGGCCGTGATGCTGGGGGTGTGCTCCGTGATGGGGCTGCCGTGGTTTGTGGCTGCGACCGTCCTGTCCATCACCCACGTGAATAGCCTCAAAGTAGAGTCTGGCTGCTCAGCTCCAGGAGAACAGCCCAAGTTTCTGGGGATACGAGAGCAGAGAGTCACTGGCTTGATGATCTTTGTGCTCATGGGCTGCTCATTCTTCTTCACTTCGGTGTTAAAGGTAAGAGGAAAATGGAAACCACCCAACAACCGCGAGCTTTTTGGAGGTTATGCAAAACTAGTCCCCTTTCTCCAGGCCTGAGTAGCTGTGGAGCAGAGGAGGAGGTGATCCCAAACCTTGGGGCTCGATCCGTGGTGGGAACCACCCTCGGTTGCACTTTCCAGCCCTTCAGACCCCAGTTTGGCACGCTTGAGCCAAGCGAGCAAGCCAACTGCTTGGATTTTCAGATGTCTTTCAGGCCCACCCGTGTTTATGGGTTACGGTGAAGCGTATTTAGAGCAGTACCTCTGCTCTTTCAACCAGGCAGCACGTTACCGCTTGCAATTTGTTCCCCCAGATGCCTCGGAACAGCCGTTCCCAGTAGCTAAACGCGCTGAAATCGTCCCCGTGGGCTTCCTTGCGTGTTGCCACAAGAACACGTACAAATGTTTTTCTACCGTCGCAGAACGCGGCATATGGTAGCATGGGCGAAATCACCTATTTTCCTCCAACCTTTCTGGAAAACAGGATTATTCTGATGAAGTGTAACTCAAAAGCTCAGCCTAAAGCAGAGCATTAAATCATTCGCACGCACAAAATCTCTGATGGTTAAAATCCGACACTTCTCTAACCCTCTGGAAGCTGGAAGGCTTTAGGCAATTTTAGGCAGGGACTGTAGAAGAGAGCGGTAATACTGAAAATGCAATTTGAAAACAAGAATGCACTAACTTCTGTATTTATTTTTGGAGTTTATACCAATGCCTGTGCTTTATGGCGTCTTTCTCTACATGGGTGTGTCGTCGCTCAGAGGAATTCAGGTACGGCCTCTTTTACAGCGTGTTGGGTCCCTGGTATTTCATCTCTATAGAAGCAGGTAAAAAAAGCAGTGGCATGGGGGGAAAAACCCCTCTCCGAAAGCAAGCGATCAAAATATTTTGTGTAAGAAAAAGATTGGAGGAGGCACAGGAGGTGTATAGGGCCGGGAGGACCGGGCAAGTTCAGGGCAGGTTACGGGAAAATGGGGGAATTCAGCGCGAAGGGAAGGCGATTTCTGTGGCTGGTGGAAATCCTTGCTGGGGGATTCAGCGTGCTGAGAAACGCTGAGAACAGAATAACGGGGAATAATTGCAGTTCGGTGGGCAGCTCTCGCGGGCAAGCCGGTTTATAGATGGAGCGGAGGGAAAATTGGGTGCTGCTCGCAGAGGAACGCGGTGGGATCCAGGATTTCTCATTGCAAGTGAGATCCTGAACACTCCCTCCGCGTCTCCCCGGGGCCAGAAACTTCTCACTGTTATTTTACAGTTCTTCGATCGCTTGAAGCTGTTTGGGATGCCGGCGAAACACCAGCCGGATTTCATCTACCTGCGGCACGTCCCCTTGCGAAAGGTGCATTGCTTCACCATGATCCAGCTGATCTGCCTCGTCCTGCTCTGGGCCATCAAGGTGTCGCGTGCCGCCATCATCTTCCCCATGATGGTAAGAGCCGGTGCTGCTCGGCGTCGGGGTGTTTGTAGCGTCGGAGCGAGCTGTGGCATCATCTCTGACCTCGCTGCACCTTCCCTCTTATTCGTGAAGGTTTTGGCTCTCGTTTTTGTCCGGAAAGTGATGGATTTCTGCTTCTCGAAGCGAGAGCTCAGCTTTCTGGATGACCTTATGCCAGAAAGCAAGCAGAAGAAGTTGGACGATGCCAAAAATGAAGCCAAAGAAGAAGAGGTGAAGCTTGCTGGGTGCTCGGGGCCGGGCGTCTCCCTCGGGCTGTGAGATTGCCTCTTTCTGCCACAGCTCGTCTTTAAATGTCGGGGCAAGATCAGAACTAAACAGAAACGGATCCTAATAGCCTGGATCACACATCGTAACCTTTTATCCTAAATTAGCAGTGAGCTTAACACTTGACTAGAGGTATAATTTTAAAAATGAGTCCTATAATAAAGATTATTATTATTATTATTATTAATACTACGGAAAGGTTTACTCATAATAGCGTTTTTTAATCCCCCCAAAGTATTTGGAGTGAAAGGTCTTCACCCTGCTGCACTAATAGCTAAAGCTGCCGCAGGTCAGGAGGAGAGGACAGCGTGCAACGTCTTTACTGGGTGCTGAGTTTATCTCCGCTTTGATTAAAGACCGAGAACTTGATTTGTCCCTTTTCCGTCAGGAGTCCCAGAAGGTGATGGAAGCTGCTGCTGCAAATTGGGTTCAACTGAAAGTGGGGAAGACCAGCGACTTGGATATCCCACAGCAAAGCAGCGACAGGTAAAGTGCCACCAAGCGCCAGGACCCCCGGCAAGATTCGTTTGAAGGTGTTTGGCACCGTCTTTATCGAGCGTCCCTCGGTAAAGCGGTCCGCTCGGCGGGAAAATCAAATTTCTGGGCAGGGCTGCTGGAGACGATGGCGGGGCTCTGCCCCTGCGCAGAGCGGCTGCACAACTCCCATTTAACCCCCAAAACTTGCATCATCAGTGACTTTAGGGTAGCAGGAGATCCTCATATTTAAGAAAGAGGTGGTGTAGGCACGACCTGTAGCAGCAGTGGCTTAGGAGCCCGCTCCAGGGCTAAACGCCAGCAAGAGCCTTTGCCTGGAGCTGTTGTTCTACAGGCTTGCCTCCCGCAACTCCTCATCCAGCAAAACCTCCGGTGCTTACGCTGAGCTTTGGTTCCCCGGGCCCCCCTGGTCCTCTTGCTGGTGCTAACGCACTTGGCGGCAGCAGTTCCCGTAATCACGGATTGCGATGTAAAATATTTATTGCAGGACCGATCCTTCCGAGATTAATATCTGGGATGAAATGTCGAAAACGACCGTGTGGAAGACTCTCCCTATGAACACAGAAACAGTCTGAATTTGGGGAGGAAAAAGGTAAAGGACCGCATGCGAGCGTGACGAGACGCGCGCGTACGGTTTTCCCGTGCTTCGGCCGGCAATGCTGAGCAAACGAGCAGCGGCGAGGACGGTGGCACGCCAGCCAGCTCCTCTCTGCCGCGGTGGTCCCACGAACGGGGCTCAAACCCCATCTTCCACTGATGATGCTCTCCCTTTTTTTTTTTTTTTCATTCTTCCCCCTCCCCAGTTTTCATGTTTAGGAATCTTGACTTTGAAGGAGAGGAGCGAGAACGTGACTCAGGGATGTGCCAACGCGGACACGGGGAGAAACTGCTTTTTTTTTTTCCAGTTGGAGGATTCCCATTAAAGCCATGCAGACGTCTTCAGTTATCCTTGGTGTGCTTCAGGCATTCAGTATCTCTAGACCAGCAAACTGAGGTGCACATCACGGTCAATGGGAGTTCGGTGTTGTTGAGCCTCCGGGCGTACGTGCGTGTGTTTGTTGCGGTTGCGTAGTGGTAGAGGGACTGCTACCGCTTTATCATTCAGTGCTATTTTTTTAATACCCAATTCCTCCTCTCCTTTCTCTTTTTTTTTTCCAAATATAAACTCATGTTTATGTTCCAAATAGTTTACTGTTATACTTGACGCCTTCTCCGTTTTCTTCTTTATCACGGCCGGGTTTTTGGTCTGGTTTGGGGTCCAGGCTTTCGTTCACTCCTACGTCCCTTACAGGTAGGAGAGGGATGTCCTGCCTGGCGGGGCAGCCTAAGGAGCGTCCGAGCAGTTGGGCTAAGGCGAAGGAAAAGCGTTTGCTCCCTGCCCTCCAGTTTTACAGCATTTTACTTTATTTTAATTTTCATTTTTATTTTCTTTTTATTTTCTTTTTGACTTTTATTTTTCTTTTATTTTAATTTTTTTTTATTTTTATTTTATTTTAATTTTATTTTTATTGTATTTATTTTCTTTTCCTTTGGCTCTGCCATCAGCCTGGAAGCTGCAAAATGCAGAAATGCCCCTTTCTTGTCCCCTGGCCGTAAACCGAATATAAGGGACCACTTAAAATCGAATACTTTGAATACAGCGTATGGTTTTGGGAAAGGCCAGGTGAGACCTGGGGCTCTGCGTCCCTGGGCTGCCCCCCCGTTGTTCCTCCGCTTTCCTTCCTTTTACCTCCCTGGGACTCTAGGGGTTGGTTGTTTTGTTTTTTCTTTTTTCAGCCCTGTCCTTGCAAAGTCTTTTCTCTCGCAGGGTGGGACGAGCTGGGAGGAAAGCGGGAAGCTGCCTTCTCCTCCTCCCTCTCCCTGCCGCTTTGCAGGAACAAGCTGTTCAGCAGAGACGGTTCTCGTGCCCCCTTCACGTTTTGGGGGGGTCCTTGGGCTGCGGCGTCACCCCAGGCACATGCGGTCGAGTCGGGTGGCCCTGGAGCCTGGGAGGAGAGGACAACCCAGAAGAAAAGGTCCCCTTGCAGCCCTGCACCTTGCTGGGGGCTCAGCACCTGCTCCAGGCTCTTGGCGGCTGCGGCCGCTGCCCCGCGCCCAGCTGGGACGGGCGCACGAACCCTCCTGCCATCGGCTTCTCCCATCCGCCGCGGGAACCGTTTTGTGCATCAAACCGACCCAAAGTGACGTGCGGGTGGGGAAAAGAAAATGTGAAATGGCTCTGTAAGGGTGAGAGCGGCACATCACCGAGCAGGGCCAAAATCGGACGCTTTTACGGGATGGGGCTTTGCAAACCGTAGTTTGACGGTTGCCGGCACGGCGGGGTGACCGGTGGAGGGGGAGGAAACTGGTTTAGCTCTTCAAAAAGGAGGGGAGGCCAAAAAAAAAAAAAAAAAAAAAAAAGCAAAGGGGGTGGGGTGCTTGGAGGAAGGGAAAGGTGCAAAGCCTGGGTTTTCTCGCTGCTCTTCCTCCGTGCACCTCCCGTCCACGCTGCCTTCCTGTGCTGCTCCCCCGTGCCGTCCCTCCCTCCCCAGGGAGAAAAGGTCGCAGTGGGGGAGAGCCCTGAGCTCTCCACCAGTTGGAAAATAAACTTGAATTCCCGTGGAGGTAGAAGCGTTAAGCCGGTGACGGGCATGGGCGTGGAGCTGGGCGGTTGTGGTACCAGTCCCCTTGCTGCCCTGTCCCTAAATGAAATTATTTGGCTTCTCGTAGCGGCCAGTTTTTCTTTTGTCCTTGTTCTTTTCCGTAAGAGGAGAGCGCAGGGCTGGACTCGGCTCCCTCCTGGCAGGGGCCGGAGGCTGGGATTGTTCCCTGCGCGTGCCTGGCGTCTCTTCGGCTCGGAAAGAAAGAAAAGACAGAAACCCACCCGGGAAGGAAAACGGGGCCGGGTTGAACGAAGAGCTCCCCAGATCTCCCGGGAGCCCCTTCGAAAGAAGTTTCCTAAAATGTAGGTGCATGGAAATCCCTAAGGGGGGAAAAAAGATGTAAAAAGGTAATAAATAAGGTGCTGGCACTTTTTCTTTTTTTAAATTTTATTTCATTTTTTCCCCCCATGTGCTACATTTAGAAATACAGACACTATTTTTTCATTTTGGAGATGCTGAAATATATTTATTTTATGGTAAGAGATGCTCTAGTTTGGAAATGCTCCGTGTTGTAAATAAAACTGAGCGGGGGAGGGGGTTGGAATCCATCAAGCAAATCTGTGTTATTTATCACTTTGATTCTTTGTGTGTTTTGTTTTTTTTTGTTTTGTTTTAATTATTCTTTGATTGATTTTGGGTTCCTTCTGTAAAACTCAAATAATATAAATCTGTGTCGCCGTCTCGTGGGTCCCGTCCGTGAAGGGTTGATGTTGGCTGACGGGTCCACCCGCCTGAGCCGTGTCTGTCTGATTTTTCTCTTGTCACCCATTGAACGTAATGGGAAAAGAATATAATAAAAGTCTCGTGTGTCTTGCTGTGCCGCTCCCGAGTCTTTTAAAGGGAGGAGAGGAGTTGGAGGCATCTTTGGAGCTTTTTAAGGGGGGGTTTGGAGTGGGCAGCGCTGATTTGGGGGAAATCCATCTCCCTGGGATGTTGGGTCAGGAACCAACCGATTGGGGAAAGAGTTGAAATCAGTGGGTTTGGGGTTTTATTGATTTATGTAATTTAAAAAAAAAAATTCTTTTAATTTCTCTATGCAAGTGATGGCAATGAGCTCTGTGTTGCAGGAGGGAGGGGACAGCAGCATCACCCACGTCACCTCTGCCAGACCGGGGGTGTGCGGGGAGTTCAGAAATGGGACTTGGGGGGGTGAAGGTGTTGGTACAGGAGAGAAGTCACCCCATCCAGAGTGAGCAGATCCTCCCCCCTGCCTATTTTGGCTTTTTTTTGGACCATTTGCAACACAATTAATTACCATTCAATCCAAAGGTTCTAGTTATCTTCCTTTTTTTTTTTTTTTTTTTTTTTAAATTTCTTTCCAAATCCCTTCTGGCACAGGTCTGTGGGGTCAGGCAGGTTCATCCCGATCACCCTTTTACCTAAAACTTGAGGAATTGAGAGAAAAATGGGGCACTTGAGCCAAGCCGGGGATCGGAGCCCGGTGCCTCAAAATCCCCCGGGACCAGCGGCGCGCGGGATCCCGATGGGATGCTCGGAAGCATTGGAGACGTCACCAACCGGCTGCCGGATTTAACAAAGGTTTTATTACGGTTTAGGGAAAGCCGCAGGATCTACAGCGCCCTCGGAGCTGTTAGAGAGAAAATGAAGCCGGAGAAATCCAGGTTTGAAGGGAAGGCTGATCCGCGGGTGCAAATTTTCGGAGGAGGTGACTGGGAAACACCGAAGGGATTGATTGATGCGGCTGCGTGTGATGGATAAATCCTTCCCGTGGAGCATCCCATCGCTGGCAGTGATGGACGGGTGCAACTATCCCCAGGCTGATGCTGCTGGAAAGCTGATGTTGCCGTTTAATTGTACCTTCAAAATAAAAAGCAAACAACCACCAAACAGTTTCACGGACTAGAAACTCCCCCTAACATCAGTTTAGGAGCTTGGGAACAGCGGATTTTCTCGTTCGCAAAGGAGCAAATGCTTTGCTTCGACAAGACCGCAACGTGGTAATATCCCCTGTAAATGCAAACGATCCCGCCGCGTTGAGACTGAAATGAAATGCAAAACGTCAGCACGGAGCACGGCAAGAACAAAACAGCCTCTTCCCATCGTAAATTATCAACTCTCCCCCAAAGCAGCTTAATTTTCCTTGTTTTATTTTATTACGAGTAAACACCAGAGAAGCCCCGTGAGCCAGCAAAAATGAGAAGCAGCGTCAGGCGTAGGAAGCCAGACTCTGACTTTGCACCACACCCGCTGATTTGTGGCTACGTTTTGAAATGATTCCTTTATTTGTTTTTAATGGGCCATGTCTGCTGTTTGGGCTGACTTACGTGAGCGGTGGGAACGCGGCCGGGAAGGGGACGCCACGGGGCTCCTCCTTCGGGGACCTCTTTGCGGAGCTGCCGAATATAAGAAAACAGGTGGAGAGAAAACTTCTAAAACTGCGTTACCGACTGGGATCGTGGCGTGGTGGGAGGTTATTTCCCAGCGTGGTCCCCTTCCCCTCTCCTCTTTTTACCTGTACCGCTTGGTGTTGATGAGCCAGTGCACAAAGTCCTTGGCCTTCATCTTGTCCAGGTAGCGGGTGAAGTTGCTGGTGAAGGTGCCTTCCGAGTGTCGCTTGATGTTGGAGGCGAAGCTTTGGGCGCTTTGGGATTCGTACGACTGCCATCTGCTCGGGAGAGAAGGATGGGGGAAGAAAATGTGGTTTAATGCACATGGTGGCATCCTGCATTGTCCCTGCGGGAGGTGCCCAGAGTGGGGGGTGTGTCCTGTAAAGTACTTTACTGTGTGCAGCATCCTCCAGAAAAGCTCTAATAATAAAGAAGAATAATTTGCAGCCTCGGGAGGGTCTGCCAAGCCAGGCCAGGGTTGTCCCCGCCATCATATATACGCACTATCCTATCCCATATTATTTGCCCTACTCCTTGCTCGGCTGTGGTGGGTTCATGCCTGGGAGGGAGGGAGGGAGGGAGGGAGCGTGGTGCCGCCCCGAGGTTTAGATCAACCTCCTCCAGCTCCAGGACAGAGAGCTGACATTGGGGTCCCCCCCTTCCACAAATTCCCCCCGGCAGAAGATCCCCAAAGGATTTTCCTCCCACACAGCTGCCGGCATGGAGCGGGGCTCAGCACCCAGCCCAAATGTGTTGGGTTTGTGTGGCAAGGTTTTGGTAGCGGGGGGGGCTACAGGGGTGGCTTCTGTGAGAAGCTGCCAGAAGCTTCCCCTGTGTCTGACAGAGCCAATGGCAGCCGGCTCCAAGATGGACCCGCCCCTGGCCAAGGCCGAGCCAATCAGCGCCTCTGTGAGAACATATTTAAGAAGGAAAAAAAAACCAGTTAGAGAGAGCTTTTGCAGCGGGAGAGAGGAGTGAGAAGCTGTAAGAAACTCTGCAGACACCCAGGTCAGTGCAGAAGGAGGGGCAGGAGGTGCTCCAGGCACCGGAGCAGAGATCCCCCTGCAGCCCATGGAGGAAGGATGAGGGGGTGTAGAGATTCCCCCTGCAGCCCATGGAGGAAGGATGAGGGGGTGCAGAGATTCCCCCTGCAGCCCATGGAGGAAGGATGAGGGGGTGTAGAGATTCCACCTGCAGCCCGTGGAGGAAGGATGAGGGGGTGTAGAGATTCCCCCTGCAGCCCATGGAGGAAGGATGAGGGGGTGCAGAGATTCCCCCTGCAGCCCATGGAGGAAGGATGAGGGGGTGTAGAGATTCCCCCTGCAGCCCGTGGAGGAAGGATGAGGGGGTGCAGAGATTCCACCTGCAGCCCGTGGAGGACCCCACGCCGGAGCAGGTGGAGGCACCTGAAGGAGGCCGTGGCCCGTGGGAAGCCCACGCTGGATCACGTTGCTGGCAGGACCTGTGGACCCGTGGAGAGAGGAGCCCACGCCGGAGCAGGTTTGCTGGCAGGACCTGTGACCCCGTGGGGGACCCACGCTGGAGCAGTTTGCTCCTGAAGGTCTGCACCCCGTGGGAGAGACCACGCTGGAGCAGTTCGTGAAGGACTGTAGCCCGTGGGAGAGGCTCCATGTAGGAGCAGGGGAACGATGAGAGGAGTCCTCCCCGTGAGGAGGAAGAAGCGGCAGACTCAAAGATTAATTAGAGTTGTACATTTTTTATCTTTGCTGGATGCCTTCGCAGTTCAGGGGGAGTAAAATGCCACCCCCCACCCCCCCTCATTTGCTGAAACTTTGGCTTTTGTTTGCCTGTCACCACGCACTTTCATTGCTCTGGTTTAAATTCTTTGGTGGCATCTCCGTGCGAGGCTCGCTGCGATTTCGGGGATGCTGTGGTGGCCGGGGAAGGGCGATGAGATGCTCGGAGCATCTCGCCACGGACCCGGAGGTCCCCACTTGTCCCGTTTCCTCCCACGTTTGCTCCTGAAGCTTTAAAACTTAATAATATAAAAGCAGCGGGGGATCTGAGCCGCCCCGTAACGGGTATTTTCCCAAGGGTTTGCGCCTCAGTCGTATGTTGGCAGCTTGTGCTGTGAAACACACCAAAACGCCGCTTATGCCTTTCGCCCCGGCGTTTACACCCCATTTCTCTCCTCCGGGTAGGTTTGGTTCAAAACAGAGCTGGTTTCTCCCCATCCACTAAGTTTTCCAAGCAGGATGAGTTTTGGGGTTGCGTGGCTTTAAATAACCGCCCATGCCCAAGATTCCGATTCCAAGAAACGGTCACTTTTTGTGTACCTGGAGTTGGTACACAGCGGGCGACACTGAGCTCCTCTCGGTGAGGGTTACTGCGGTGTCCTGGGGGGGGTCTAACCCCCCTTGATTGATCCCCAAAACCCCAAAACCGCTGACCGACGTCAGGATGAGCCAGGACGAGGGTTACAAAATGACGCTGCTGGAAGAGTTACAGGTAGGGGCTCTGCCGAGGGGCCCAACGTCCCCGATGCCCCCCCACCCCCCCCCAAACGGTTGGAAACCTCTCCCCGAAATCCCGTCGGCATTTCCCCGGAGCGCAGAGGGATGCGGAGGGGGGAGATGCTTTGTGCCGGGGAGGGCTCCCGGCGGCAGGTTCAGCGTCGTTGGTCGGAGTACGGGGGCAAAACGGTTTCTAAGAGAGACGGAGACTTTCCCCGTGTCACCCGCGGGGTGTTTGACTCCCAAACCGCCCCGTGTATTCCCACTCCAACACCCACCTAATGCGCTCGAGCTTGTGATTTCGTTTAAATCGCGATTTTTTTTTTTTTAAAACTGCGATTTTTTTTTGAAACCGCGATTTTTTTCTTTAAACAGCGATTTTTTTTTTTAAATTGCAATTTAAAGCGATTTTATTAAGCCCTTTCATCCCATACCTTTTCCCGGCTTGGGGTTTGGAGTTTCTTGGGGTTGGTTTTTTTGGGGATTTTTTTTTTTTTTTGGCAAAACCAAAGGGGAGCAGGATGCATTTTTGCTAAGAGGGGACGGAGGGTGGCGGAGGCCGTCATCGGAGAGAGGACAGGAAAGCCACGGGCGCGTGATAATCCGGCTGCCGGGTTACGTGGGCGAGTCCCGGGAGCTGGCGGGGAGTTAGCAACAGGTCGGCTCTGAAATTAATACTCGGGGACCAGCAAACTCGTTTCCAGACAGGAGCGTTTCTTCCTCTTGTTCGTTAAATTAACTGGTGCCTTTCCTGAGCATCGCTGCTGCGCGGTGGCAGGTGATGCTGTTCAGTCGAAGCAGGAATTTGGGGGATAAAAAGCAGATTTCACGTTAGTGTTTGCAGCTTAAATCGTAACAAGTTATTTATTTTCTGGCTTTGGGTTTGTTGTTTTTTTTTTTAATTAAGTCTTTTTGATTAATGCATCATTATTAGTACAACGGGCAGCATCTGCCAGCGCAGCGTTTGAAGTTTTATTTTAAATTATGGGTTTGGTTCTTTTGGGCTGTTTCCCAGTGCCCGGTGTAGCTCTTGCTTCTTGAATTTCGTCCAACAGCCCTGACAGTTCCCCAAGTTTTCTTGGTGTTTTGCTCTTCTTCAAACTTCGGTTTCAGAAATCGAGCAACTGGGTGCAAATCTCGGAGGGGTTTTTTGGGGGTTTTTTTTGTGTTTGAACGATGCTACGGGCTGTTTTATTGGGTTATGGGAAGAGAAACCTCCTCCAAGTCCGTGCTTTTAGGGCTGTGCCTGGAGGAGGAGGCACGCGGAGGCGTGATGCTCGTGGATTTGGGTGGACGCGGGGGTGGACGATGGCTGGGAGGACGTAAGGGAGCTCTGCACAACTTTTCCCTTCTCATTTCTAAACAGGGAGATGACGAAGAGGCAGTGATTGACCAAGGAAGAACGAGCAACGTCGTCAATATTCACTATGAGAAGGAGGAGTTGGAAGGTGAGTCTCTGCTGAGATCCCGGTAGAGGAGCCGCCAGCCCAGCGCCTTTTCCTGTCGCACAAAGTCCCTGCGACGTCCCTTGCTTGGCGTACGCGTCACGTGCAGCAAAACGTGGCGTGCTTCTAAATAAATAAGCACAGTTCTTTTCACCTTTTTTAACGTGACGGCTTTTAAACAGAGGGAGAAAGCCCCCGTGGAGGCCATGGTGTGAGTTTTAGCCACGGGGCTCTCCAAGCCGGGAGCATAATTTGACGGCTGCAGACTCAGGGCTGTGGTTTTCTTTTTTTTTGTTCTGGAGTTCATTATCATGGGACTGATTTGATCTTCTCTTGTCGCCTTGCGCCATACAAAGATTTTCAAAATAATTACCTTTTGTTGCTGCTCAACGAGCAATTCTGAGCGTTGTCCAGCTGAAGCTGGACTTTGAGAAGAGGTTGGATACTTTCAGGGCATTTTAGATGATCGGGAACCATCACTTGTTGTTGCTCTCTCGTTGCAAAGTTTGAGTAAAATAGGCTTGGGAAAAAAGGGCAGGTCTGTGACGTTCAGGGATCCAGTTAAAAGAAAATTAAGAGAAGTTGATGTTTCCTCCTGGGATGGCTGCACTGATTTAATTGCAGCATCTGCGTCAAGTGTCTCCGCAGTATCGAGAACGATGCAAACGCCGCTTTTTCGCAGGCCACCGGACCCTGTACGTGGGCGTGCGGATGCTGCTGGTGAGGCAAAGCCAGCGGCATCACCGTCCCCACAGCCAGAAGCATCGGGAAGAGGAACGGGAGAAGGACTCTGCCCCGACGGAGCAGGGCTACCACTGTAAGTCCCGCCGCAGCGTTCACTGAACTCCTCGGGGCTACGTGGGTGCTGGGGTCTTCTGCAAGCAGGTCCCCGTGCCGGTTTGAGTGGCTTGCTGTTCCTCCGAGGGAAAGCGGCATCATTTAGCAGGACCCTCTCTCTTTTCCCAAACTTTCCTCTTTCTTCTCTTTTTTTTATTTTTTTATTTTTTTTTAAGACAGTTAAATGCATAAAGGATTTAGGCTCGCCTTCCTCAGAGGGATCCTGGCTTTAAAAATGGAACTGTGGGGAAGGGAAGGTGCCCATGCTTATGCAGAGGTGGATTAGATGCTTCTCCTTCTCTGGGGCTCTGTGCAAGCCTGGACAGAGCCAGGGCAGAGGGGCCAGCCCGATGTTTATGGTGCCGATCGATGCCCGCTTTGCCTATGAGCGTGACGGGCCGTATTCGGGCGTGGTAACGGGACGGGGCTTTGCCTTCTGCCCCCAGACACTCCGTCCCAGCGAGTGCAGTTCATCCTCGGGACCGAGGAGGACGAGCAGCACGTTCCCCATGACTTGTTCACCGAGCTGGATGAGATCTGCGTGAAAGAGGGTGAAGATGCCGAGTGGAAGGAAACGGCAAGGTAAATCCCCGCTGCCGGCCGTGGTGGGAGAGGAGTCCCCTCGCCGGCAGCGCCCGCGGGCTCTGCTTTCCGCTCTCCGGGACTTTGGCAAAGCTTTTGCAGGTGCCGATGCGAGGAGCCTTCTCTCGCCGCCCTGTAGCTCTGTTAAAGGGGTTGCGGAGCTGAGGCCGTTTCCTCGCAATGGGGCTGATCGCGCCTGATGTCCGCAGGTGGCTGAAGTTTGAGGAGGACGTGGAAGACGGCGGCGAGCGCTGGAGCAAGCCCTACGTGGCCACGCTGTCCTTGCACAGCCTCTCTGAGCTGAGGAGTTGCATCATCAACGGGACGGTGCTGCTGGACATTTGTGCCAACAGCATCGAAGAGATTGCAGGTACCGCGGGCGCCGCGTCTCTGCGGGAACGGCCGAGCTCGGTTTGCCGTGGTGCCCTCCGCTCCCGAATCAAACCCTGCCCCAACGGCGCGTCCTTTTCCAGAAACCCCGCTGTGTTTTTAAGTTGGTTTTGGATGCAGGCTGGGCGTGCAACAGTCACACCAGCTTTTTCTGGTGTGTTTTTTCCATTTTTTTTTTTAAATGTGTAGAGTCAGACAGAAAGGCCAGACGGGGCAAGAAAATTGCATTATTTCGAATGGGAAATAATTATCTTAGCAGAGTGATGAATAAGCACTTTGCTCGTGTTTTTTAGCAAAAGAAACTTCTTGCTTTCGCTGCAAAGGCTGAACTGTATTAAAATGTCTTGCTAAGCAAGGCTGGGCCTGTGTCAGGGGATCCTGCGTGGCACAGCCTTCCCCCGGGGGCTTCAGGGCTTGGGACCTGGGGGGGTTTCTGCTCTGACGGCTTCGTTTCCCTTTGCCATCCCCAGATATGATCCTGGGCCCGCAAGACCAGTCCACGGAGTTTGACGAGCACGTGCGGGCAAAAGTTCGAGAAGTCCTACTGAAGAAGCATCACCATCAGAATGAGAAGAAAAGAAACAACCTTCTTCCCATCGTCCGCTCGTTTGCTGATGTGAGCAAGAAGCAGTCAGACCTGCACCTCCTTGACAAGCCAGGTGAGGGTTCCTGCAGGGCTCTGGTCCCATTCGACTTGTCCTGGCAGAGGAGAAGCATCCCAATTGCTCCTTGTCCGTCTTTCTGAGTGTCTTTCTTTTTCCTACCAGCCCAAACACTCACTCCGCATCCTTCTCCTACCACTGCAGAAGCTAAAAATGGGGTGAACCATGAGAGCAATGCGATGGACTTAAGCAAGGTGAGACGCTCGTAGCTATCTTATGCCTTTAGGGCCAGATTTGGTCTTGCAAATTTGGCTGCAGAGTGCTGAGGGCTTTGCTTTTGGGGTATTTGCCTGAAAATCGCTTGTTGTGCCTAGGCGCAGCTGCATTTCATGAAGAAAATTCCCACCGGGGCTGAAGCATCCAACGTGCTCGTAGGAGAGCTGGATTTCCTTTGCCAGCCCATCGTGGCATTTGTCCGCCTGACCCCGGCTGTCCTCCTCTCGGGCATGACGGAAGTTCCCATCCCAACAAGGTCTGAAGGAGAAGCACAAAGATTTTATTTCAAAAAACCCCCACCCAACGAAAGAACATCAAGGTGCATGCATCAGTTTGGCGTCCCAAGGGAACAAGGGCAGGGGGAGCGAGGACATTTCTCCCACTCGCATCCCTTCCCTGCTGTGTCTTTCAAACCCCTTGGCCAATTTTAATGAAAATTGGCCCAAAAATTAAATTTGCCATCGGTTTTGGTGAATTTCAAATTCCTGGCGGAGTCGGTGAGCCTACGTGTCCCCTCTGGAGCTGCGCTCGGGGCTGGGGGCTCCCAGGGATTTCCTTGGGTGTCCTTTGAGCAAGGACACGTTCTTCTCGCTCATTGTGTTTTTCTTGCCCAGGTTCCTGTTTGTTTTGCTTGGACCAGAAGGCAAAGCCCATCAGTACCATGAGATCGGCAGGTCCATGGCTACTATCATGACGGATGAGGTGCGAGAAGAGAGAATTCCGGGTCATTTTTGGTTTTCTTCACCTCTCTGCAGTAGTGAGGAAGAGGATTTGCTTCCCAACTGCCCACACCTCTCCAGATAGCCCACCCCTCGTTCACACGCCGAAGCAAACGCACGGATTTGTATCACCCCACCTCTTGGAGGTTGAAATCCCACCCGGTGTGCATCCTGCACCTCCCCGGGGTCCCCAGCACCCTGTCCCCAGTGGTGGCATTGCCAGGGCCAGTGAAACTTCCCCGCTTTAAGCAAAAGGGTATGGTGTGCCATGAGGGATGGGGACCTCGTGGAGGAGATGATTACAAGTACTGTGATGGACAGATTTTTCCATTTGGGGGAATATTTCCTGCCATTACAAGCAGGAAATTTGGGGAAAATGATCTTGCATTTAGCCAGGAGCTTACCGTAGTGCTTAGGACATCGGAGATGGGTTGTCCTCTGAGCAGGTTGTCTCCTGTCGGCAGGTTTTCCGTGACGTTGCCTATAAAGCCGAGAACCGGGCTGACCTCGTGGCCGGCATCGACGAGTTTCTGGATCAGGTCACGGTCTTGCCGCCAGGAGAATGGGATCCATCGATCCGAATCGAGCCCCCGAAAAACGTCCCTTCGCAGGTGGGTGCTGCGGCGGAGGGAGGCGCGAGGGGGACGGGCAGGCCGGCGGCCGGCCGGCCGGGGATGCTGTTCTGGGACCCAGATTCACCAGGTCCCAGTTTGACGCAGTCACATACCCAGACCAGAAGCCCAACAAGCCAGTGGTTACGAATCCATAGCTTTGGCTTATTTCCTTTTTAACAGGGAAAAAGGAAGATGCCAGGAGCTCTCGATGACAGTGCTTCTCACAGCAAGCCAGAGAAACACAGTGGTCCTGA
Organism: Grus americana; assembly: GCF_028858705.1. Taxonomy (NCBI): domain Eukaryota; kingdom Metazoa; phylum Chordata; class Aves; order Gruiformes; family Gruidae; genus Grus; species Grus americana. Next base: position 23,939 of record NW_026562100.1, read on the forward strand.
ACTGGAGCGCACGGGAAGGTGTGAGCTTTAATAGTTTGTGGGGTTTGTTGTTTGTTTTTTTTTTTTCTCTTTGCCTCTAGAATCGGAGCGTGCACCTTCCCTTGTAGCAGTTTTCTGGGGTTAGTTGGTTCAGTGAAGGGGCTTCACATTACCAGCTCGGTCCCCTGGGCTGGGCAGGTGAGATCTGGGCAGCTGGGCTCAGCCACAGCACCACTGCAGACAGATTTTCTTGATTTGGGGTGGAAGCAGCTGTGTAAATACCTCCAGGGAGAGCTCTGCTGCTTCTCCAAGCAAGGGACAGTTGCAGTAAGAGGGGATGGGCTTTCAGGTTTGGTCCTTTTTCTTTTTGTTGGAGGGGTTTTTTGTGCTTGCTTGGTTTCTGCCGGGTATAAAACGGCCGAAGGAGACTGCTGCTGGTTAGCAATGAAGGTTACTGTCTGCTTGGGCTTGTCCTTCTGCAGCAAAACCCCCTCTGTGTGGTCTTGCAGGGAAACAGTCTATTTGTTTTTCCTTCCTCCAGGCTCTTTGGAGGTTTGATCCTGGACGTGAAGCGCAAAGCCCCGTGGTTCTGGAGCGACTTTCGGGATGGTCTGAGCCTGCAGTGTCTGGCGTCCTTCCTCTTCTGTGCCTGCATGTCCCCTGTCATCACCTTCGGGGGACTGCTGGGGGAGGCGACCGACGGCCACATCGTGAGCACCTCTCTTGGGTGGCGTGGGGGAGCGCAAAACTCATGCAAAATCTTCGCTGCAGTGAATTTGCTTTGGGTTTTTTCTTCTTTTTCCCATTGATTTATTTCCTCGCCGCTGCCTCTTCCCTGGACAGAGTGCCATGGAGTCACTGCTGGGCGCATCCATGACCGGCGTGGTGTATTCCCTCTTTGCTGGCCAACCTCTCACCATCCTTGGCAGCACTGGACCCGTCCTCGTGTTCGAAAAGATCCTCTACAAATTCTGCAAGTAAGGCCGGCTGCCGCGGCCGAGTGCCGCGAGAGCCTTCAGGAGGCACTGGTGGAGAAAAGAGGTTTTTCTCGTCTTTTTCTCAGTGAGAGTTGTTAGATTTCAGTTGTTTTCTGTGTCGCAGACGTTGCACGCTGCTGCTTTAGTATGTGATGGTGCAAGAGCCCTTGGTCTCTGAAGGATGGATGAGGTTGTTTGGGGTTTTTAGGGTTAAAATGAAGCAGGAAGAGGAGAAGCCATAAGGATGGGGATCCTTGTGTTGTGATGAGTTTGATGTGAGATGAGACACCCTGATTGCAATTCAATTTATTCTTCAGCCCCAGCTTGCTGGTAGCAGGTGACTGGGTGCAAAATCAGCCGGGGTTTTGGTGTTAGGGCATGGGGGTGATGTGGGAGGACACCACCTTCCACAAAGGGCCCTGACCTCAATTAGCCTCCAAGGCCTTAACACAAGCTAATTGTTAAATAACAATCATGAAATAATTGGCCTCTCCTCCTGCAGGTCCGCACCCTGCACCGCAGCCCCAAGGCTGTCTGTAGTAGGACATGGAAAGTGCATTTACCACCTGCAGCCTTGACGTGCTCCTAAATTGCTCGTGATTTTCCCCGAAGGAAGGCACGGCTCGGCGCCTCTTCCTGGCCTTTCCAGCCTTTGTTTGATTTTGGTTTCCCAGGGAGTACGCGCTCTCCTATCTCTCTCTGCGGGCCTGCATCGGGCTGTGGACTGCCGCCTTCTGCATAGTGCTGGTGGCCACCGACGCCAGCTGTTTGGTGTGCTACATCACCCGCTTCACCGAAGAAGCCTTCGCCTCCCTCATCTGCATCATCTTCATCTACGAGGCTCTGGAGAAGCTGAGTCACCTGCGAGAGACCTACCCTGTGCACATGCACAGCAAGCTCGACTTCCTCACCGTCTACTAGTGAGTTTTTCTTTTCCTCCTAAAAGGCTGCTGCCCCTTGGCAGGAGCTCAGGGCTGCACCTCCATTGCCTTTCCCTCACCCTCGTCTTGGCTTTTCTCCTCCCAGCTGTAAGTGTGAGGCACCAAGCCATCCCAGCAACGCAACCCTGCGTTTCTGGGAGAGCAACGAGATCAACGTGTCTGGCATCGCCTGGGAAAACCTCACGGTGACTGTAAGTGCCCCAAGCCACTACTTCCGCGGCCGCGGGGTCCAGGGGCGTTCACATTTTGCAAAAGTCAGAGCCCTTCGGGTGATGAGGGGCTTCAGACTGTGCTAGTGCTGCTCTGCAAAGGCATTCTTTAAATCTAACGTGTGGTTTTAACCCGCTTGGTCCTGGGAAGGAGAGTCTACCTTGTCCCCCCAACATCGTGGGTAATAACTGTCCTCCTTGACCCTGTCGCAGGACAATTTTTCTGACCAGGAGCAAGGTTAAGTGGGTGGTTTGATTCTTGTAGAAGTTGGAGGACTTAAGTTCCTGCTTGAAGGTAGTCCTTAGCTTCCTTACTTGGTTCCTAAGAACTCCAGTCCTTGCTTGCTTACTCAGCACTGTCTGTAGGTCCATGCATAAATTTGCACGTCTGAGCAGCCTCTCGGGCTGCTGTTGCTGGAAGCAAAGCCCAGGCATAGGATGGGAGGCTCTTCAGGACATCTTCATCCCCTCTTGGCCGTGTCCTGGGAGCCCTTCGCTGGGAAGGGACGATTCGTCTCTTCTCCTTTCCTTCCGCGGCTGTCTTAGCCCTCCTTCCCTGCTCCCTCTTTCTCTATCCCCAAGAACTTCCAGTGTTTCCTTCCCCTCTTGGCGTCTTCTTCAGCCACGGTTGCCTGCCATTCGAGCGGAGGATGTGCCATGGGTCTGTGATATGGTGTCCCATCACATCTCGCCTCTCCGCTCTCCTCTGTGCGGTTCGATGTGTCACTTGTTCAGCTGCTGCTCATTCAATATAAATCTCCGTCAGCAGCAGCAGCAGCAGCAGCAGTTACAAGGTCATGGATCTTGGACCAAGATCCTCAAAAGCCCCGAGTTATCCCAGGTTTCCTTGCCGCACGTGCACTACCTTTGTGTCCTGACGCTCTGTTTCTCCAGGAATGTCGGTATTTGCATGGAGAGTTTCACGGACCTGCCTGTGGACGCAATGGCCCCTACGCGCCTAATGTCCTCTTCTGGTGCTGCATCCTCTTCTTCTCCACCTTTGTCCTGTCGAGCTTCTTGAAGAAGTTTAAAAGCAGCCGTTACTTCCCAACCAGAGTAGGTAGAAGATGGTGGCCGGCAGCAGTCTCCACACTCATTTCCCAAAATGGCTTTCCCGGAGCGCTAAGCAGTATTTGCCACCGCTTGGTCAAGCTGGGAAACATTGACCTTGAAGGCCAAACTCTCCAGCAGCTTGGATGTCCCTCCCTCGTTTCCATGAGTGCTAAACGACCGTGGCGTTTCCCACCTGCCTCGCGACCTGCCCCTGAGCGATATTTTGCTCAGGCAGTGGGAAAAGAGGTCTTCCAAAGTTGTGGGGGTTTATTTGCCTTTTTTTTTTTTTTTTTTTTTAACCTTCTGTGCATTATGCTCAAGGGGAAAGTTGGTTCAAATGAGGAGCTGCCATAGGAAAAGACACTTTTTCTTCCTTTTGAGGAACATACGATGCCTCAGTGCGCCTTATTCCCATTTTAGCTGTGAGCGTGGCTGCAGTGGCAGCCATCTGCTTCCTTATTTTTTAATATTTTTTTTACTTAAGGTTTGAATTCAAACAACCCTCTTCCACCTAATTAAACTCTTTTTTTATTGTCTGACACCATCTCTCACAGAGACAAGCACAGCAACAGTAGCTAACCAAGGGATTTGGCTGCATGTCCTCAGAGTGGTGGGATTTTGTTAACCAGCCTTAATGTTGTTGATGTCTCTCATTTTTCCATCTCATGTTGTGGCCCCCTTTGCGATGCCCCTTTCAGCTCTGGTTTCTTGCCCCAGGTGCGGTCCACAATAAGTGACTTTGCTGTTTTCCTCACCATCGTCATCATGGTGCTCATTGACTTCATGACTGGGATCCCGTCACCGAAGCTCCACATCCCCCATACGTTCAAGGTAGGGGGGGTGTTGTGGCACGGAGCGGGTTTCACCAGGGCAGGACAGGGCTGAGTCTGGAGGAGATGCTGGTGGTGTGACCATCTCCTCCTCCACCTCCAAGTGCATCGTTTCCTCCTGGAAATGAGAAGACAGCCCCAAAACTAGGTACCTGCAGGAGAAATAGCTACAGGTGCTTGCAAAGAGGATGCTGGCACTGCTGAGCCCCGGGGTGACGTGAAACCAGGGCTGGGAGATGCTGTGACACGGGGATGGAGGGGGAAAATCCAAGCCGGTGAAGTAGCTGGGCTGGGAGACGAGGCTGATGTGTGTGCTTTGTTGCAGCCTACCAGAGACGACCGCGGGTGGTTCATCAACCCCATAGGACCCAACCCTTGGTGGACGGTGGTGGCTGCGCTCATCCCAGCTCTGCTTTGCACCATCTTGATATTCATGGACCAGCAGATCACGGCTCTTATCGTGAACAGGAAGGAGCACAGGCTGAAGGTAAGGGGCTGCAGGAGACAACCCCATCCGCAACCCGCTCTGGGCTGCAGGTACGGGGAGAAGCTCCAATTCCAAATGCCTTGTGAAGGCATTGGTTTGGAACAACGTCAGGCAGCGTGGCAAGATGGTCTCCTGGCTTAACGATGACACAGGGAGCAAACGACAACAGGGGAGTTCAGATGAGCAATCTTTCGGAGGAGCATATTAAGCTTAGAGCGTTGTAGAAGCACGCTTTTGTTTTAAAATGTCAGCAGCAGCTGGGGAACGAATCATTTTGATGTGCTGCCAGGGATAACTGAGAGTCATATCTTACTCGCAAGTGGTAGAAATGTCTTTATGAATGAAAAATAGTAAGGTGGTTTTTTTGTTGAGAAGTAGATACAAACTCCCCAAATCCACTTTGTCTGAAGTGCTGCCGGATTGTCATGCAAGGTGCTTGCGCAAAGACTGGATACATCCTTATTTGTTTCCAGTTCGTGTTTTAAATTTTCAAGACGTCGACTTGAGCTCCTACAGGGTTGTTTGGGTCTGACTTGCGACGTTGTCCTTGCTCTTGTCCCGTGAGATGCTCTGTTTCTTGTTTCGCTCCGCGCAGAAAGGATGCGGGTACCACCTGGACCTCTTCATGGTGGCCGTGATGCTGGGGGTGTGCTCCGTGATGGGGCTGCCGTGGTTTGTGGCTGCGACCGTCCTGTCCATCACCCACGTGAATAGCCTCAAAGTAGAGTCTGGCTGCTCAGCTCCAGGAGAACAGCCCAAGTTTCTGGGGATACGAGAGCAGAGAGTCACTGGCTTGATGATCTTTGTGCTCATGGGCTGCTCAGTCTTCTTCACTTCGGTGTTAAAGGTAAGAGGAAAATGGAAACCACCCAACAACCGCGAGCTTTTTGGAGGTTATGCAAAACTAGTCCCCTTTCTCCAGGCCTGAGTAGCTGTGGAGCAGAGGAGGAGGTGATCCCAAACCTTGGGGCTCGATCCGTGGTGGGAACCACCCTCGGTTGCACTTTCCAGCCCTTCAGACCCCAGTTTGGCACGCTCGAGCCAAGCGAGCAAGCCAACTGCTTGGATTTTCAGATGTCTTTCAGGCCCACCCGTGTTTATGGGTTACGGTGAAGCGTATTTAGAGCAGTACCTCTGCTCTTTCAACCAGGCAGCACGTTATTGCTTGCAGTTTGTTCCCCCAGATGCCTCGGAACAGCCGTTCCCAGTAGCTAAACGCGCTGAAATCGTCCCCGTGGGCTTCCTTGCGTGTTCCTCCCACAAAGTAATCTCATCTCTAGGCTCACAGGAGGCACGCTGCTCTTGCGTGTTGCCACAAGAACACGTACAAATGTTTTTCTACCGTCGCAGAACGCGGCATATGGTAGCATGGGCGAAATCACCTATTTTCCTCCAATCTTTCTGGAAAACAGGATTATTCTGATGAAGTGTAACTCAAAAGCTCAGCCTAAAGCAGAGCATTAAATCATTCGCACGCACAAAATCTCTGATGGTTAAAATGCGACACTTCTCTAACCCTCTGGAAGCTGGAAGGCTTTAGGCAATTTTAGGCAGGGACTGTAGAAGAGAGCGGTAATACTGAAAATGCAATTTGAAAACAAGAATGCACTAATTTCTGTATTTATTTTTGGAGTTTATACCAATGCCTGTGCTTTATGGCGTCTTTCTCTACATGGGTGTGTCGTCGCTCAGAGGAATTCAGGTACGGCCTCTTTTACAGCGTGTTGGGTCCCTGGTATTTCATCTCTATAGAAGCAGGTAAAAAAAGCAGTGGCATGGGGGGAAAAACCCCTCTCCGAAAGCAAGCGATCAAAATATTTTGTGTAAGAAAAAGATTGGAGGAGGCACAGGAGGTGTATAGGGCCGGGAGGACCGGGCAAGTTCAGGGCAGGTTACAGGAAAATGGGGGAATTCAGCGCGAAGGGAAGGCGATTTCTGTGGCTGGTGGAAATCCTTGCTGGGGGATTCAGCGTGCTGAGAAACGCTGAGAACAGAATAACGGGGAATAATTGCAGTTCGGTGGGCAGCTCTCGCGGGCAAGCCGGTTTATAGATGGAGCGGAGGGAAAATTGGGTGCTGCTCGCAGAGGAACGCGGTGGGATCCAGGATTTCTCATTGCAAGTGAGATCCTGAACACTCCCTCCGCATCTCCCCGGGGCCAGAAACTTCTCACTGTTATTTTACAGTTCTTCGATCGCTTGAAGCTGTTTGGGATGCCGGCGAAACACCAGCCGGATATCATCTACCTGCGGCACGTCCCCTTGCGAAAGGTGCATTGCTTCACCATGATCCAGCTGATCTGCCTCGTCCTGCTCTGGGCCATCAAGGTGTCGCGTGCCGCCATCATCTTCCCCATGATGGTAAGAGCCGGTGCTGCTCGGCGTCGGGGTGTTTGTAGCGTCGGAGCGAGCTGTGGCATCATCTCTGACCTCGCTGCATCTTCCCTCTTATTCGTGAAGGTTTTGGCTCTCGTTTTTGTCCGGAAAGTGATGGATTTCTGCTTCTCGAAGCGAGAGCTCAGCTTTCTGGATGACCTTATGCCAGAAAGCAAGCAGAAGAAGTTGGACGATGCCAAAAATGAAGCCGAAGAAGAAGAGGTGAAGCTTGCTGGGTGCTCGGGGCCGGGCGTCTCCCTCGGGCTGTGAGATTGCCTCTTTCTGCCACAGCTCGTCTTTAAATGTCGGGGCAAGATCAGAACTAAACAGAAACGGATCCTAATAGCCTGGATCACACATCGTAACCTTTTATCCTAAATTAGCAGTGAGCTTAACACTTGACTAGAGGTATAATTTTAAAAATGAGTCCTATAATAAAGATTTATTATTATTATTATACCCTGCTGCACTGATAGCTAAAGCTGCCGCAGGTCAGGAGGAGAGGACAGCGTGCAACGTCTTTACTGGGTGCTGAGTTTATCTCCGCTTTGATTAAAGACCGAGAACTTGGTTTGTCCCTTTTCCGTCAGGAGTCCCAGAAGGTGATGGAAGCTGCTGCTGCAAATTGGGTTCAACTGAAAGTGGGGAAGACCAGCGACTTGGATATCCCACAGCAAAGCAGCGACAGGTAAAGTGCCACCAAGCGCCAGGACCCCCGGCAAGATTCGTTTGAAGGTGTTTGGCACCGTCTTTATCGAGCGTCCCTCAGTAAAGCGGTCCGCTCGGCGGGAAAATCAAATTTCTGGGCAGGGCTGCCGGAGGCGATGGCGGGGCTCTGCCCCTGCGCAGAGCGGCTGCACAACTCCCATTTAACCCCCAAAACTTGCATCATCAGTGACTTTAGGGTAGCAGGAGATCCTCATATTTAAGAAAGAGGTGGTGTAGGCACGACCTGTAGCAGCAGTGGCTTAGGAGCCCGCTCCAGGGCTAAACGCCAGCAAGAGCCTTTGCCTGGAGCTGTTGTTCTACAGGCTTGCCTCCCGCAACTCCTCATCCAGCAAAACCTCCGGTGCTTACGCTGAGCTTTGGTTCCTGGGCCCCCCTGGTCCTCTTGCTGGTGCTAACGCACTTGGCGGCAGCAGTTCCCGTAATCACGGATTGCTATGTAAAATATTTATTGCAGGACCGATCCTTCCGAGATTAATATCTGGGATGAAATGTCGAAAACGACCGTGTGGAAGACTCTCCCTATGAACACAGAAACAGTCTGAATTTGGGGAGGAAAAAGGTAAAGGACCGCATGCGAGCGTGACGAGACGCGCGCGTACGGTTTTCCCATGCTTCGTCCAGCAATGCTGAGCAAACGAGCAGCGGCGAGGACGGTGGCACGCCAGCCAGCTCCTCTCTGCCGCGGTGGTCCCACGAACGGGGCTCAAACCCCATCTTCCACTGATGATGCTCTCCCTTTTTTTTTTTTTTTTCCCATTCTTCCCCCTCCCCAGTTTTTATGTTTAGGAATCTTGACTTTGAAGGAGAGGAGCGAGAACGTGACTCAGGGATGTGCCAACGCGGACACGGGGAGAAACTGCTTTTTTTTTTTTCCAGTTGGAGGATTCCCATGAAAGCCATGCAGACGTCTTCAGTTATCCTTGGTGTGCTTCAGGCATTCAGTATCTCTAGACCAGCAAACTGAGGTGCACATCACGGTCAATGGGAGTTCGGTGTTGTTGAGCCTCCGGGCGTACGTGCGTGTGTTTGTTGCAGTTGCGTAGTGGTAGAGGGACTGCTAGCGCTTTATCATTCAGTGCTATTTTTTTAATACCCAATTCCTCCTCTCCTTTCTCTTTTTTTTTCAAATATAAACTCATGTTTATGTTCCAAATAGTTTACTGTTATACTTGACGCCTTCTCCGTTTTCTTCTTTATCACGGCCGGGTTTTTGGTCTGGTTTGGGGTCCAGGCTTTCGTTCACTCCTACGTCCCTTACAGGTAGGAGAGGGATGTCCTCCCTGGCGGGGCAGCCTAAGGAGCGTCCGAGCAGTTGGGCTAAGGCGAAGGAAAAGCGTTTGCTCCCTGCCCTCCAGTTTTACAGCATTTTATTTTAATTTTCATTTTTATTTTCTTTTTATTTTCTTTTTGACTTTTATTTTTATTTTATTTTAATTCTTATTTTATTTTATTTTTATTTTATTTTATTTTTATTTTATCTTAATTTTATTTTAATTGTATTTATTTTCTTTTCCTTTGGCTCTGCCATCAGCCTGGAAGCTGCAAAATGCAGAAATGCCCCTTTCTTGTCCCCTGGCCGTAAACCGAATATAAGGGACCACTTAAAATCGAATACTTTGAATACAGCGTATGGTTTTGGGAAAGGCCAGGTGAGACCTGGGGCTCTGCGTCCCTGGGCTGCCCCCCCCGTTGTTCCTCCGCTTTCCTTCCTTTTACCTCCCTGGGACTCTAGGGGTTGGTTGTTTTGGTTTTTCTTTTTTCAGCCCTGTCCTTGCAAAGTCTTTTCTCTCGCAGGGTGGGACGAGCTGGGAGGAAAGCGGGAAGCTGCCTTCTCCTCCTCCCTCTCCCTGCCGCTTTGCAGGAACAAGCTGTTCAGCAGAGACGGTTCTCGTGCCCCCTTCACGTTTTGGGGGGGTCCTTGGGCTGCGGCGTCACCCCAGGCACATGCGGTCGAGTCGGGTGGCCCTGGAGCCTGGGAGGAGAGGACAACCCAGAAGAAAAGGTCCCCTTGCAGCCCTGCACCTTGCTGGGGGCTCAGCACCTGCTCCAGGCTCTTGGCGGCTGCGGCCGCTGCCCCGCGCCCAGCTGGGACGGGCGCACGAACCCTCCTGCCATCGGCTTCTCCCATCCGCCGCGGGAACCGTTTTGTGCATCAAACCGACCCAAAGTGACGTGCGGGTGGGGAAAAGAAAATGTGAAATGGCTCTGTAAGGGTGAGAGCGGCACATCACCGAGCAGGGCCAAAATCGGACGCTTTTACGGGATGGGGCTTTGCAAACCGTAGTTTGACGGTTGCCGGCATGGCGGGGTGACCGGTGGAGGGGGAGGAAACTGGTTTAGCTCTTCAAAAAGGAGGGGAGGCCAAAAAAAAAAAAAAAAAAAAAGCAAAGGGGGTGGGGTGCTTGGAGGAAGGGAAAGGTGCAAAGCCTGGGTTTTCTCGCTGCTCTTCCTCCGTGCACCTCCCGTCCACGCTGCCTTCCTGTGCTGCTCCCCCGTGCCGTCCCTCCCTCCCCAGGGAGAAAAGGTCGCAGTGGGGGAGAGCCCTGAGCTCTCCACCAGTTGGAAAATAAACTTGAATTCCCGTGGAGGTAGAAGCGTTAAGCCGGTGACGGGCATGGGCGTGGAGCTGGGCGGTTGTGGTACCAGTCCCCTTGCTGCCCTGTCCCTAAATGAAATTATTTGGCTTCTCGTAGCAGCCAGTTTTTCTTTTGTCCTTGTTCTTTTCCGTAAGAGGAGAGCGCAGGGCTGGACTCGGCTCCCTCCTGGCAGGGGCCGGAGGCTGGGATTGTTCCCTGCGCGTGCCTGGCGTCTCTTCGGCTCGGAAAGAAAGAAAAGACAGAAACCCACCCGGGAAGGAAAACGGGGCCGGGCTGAACGAAGAGCGGGCTGGGGCCAGCTCCGCCGGGATCTGCATCTCCCCTGGCCTCGGGGGGCTGCGAAAATTTGGCAGCTGCCTGGGCAGTTCCTTATTTAAAAAGCAAACCAGGCTTCCTCGGCGCGCCCCAGCTTCTCCATTTGGAGCTTTGGCTACTTACAGGGCTAGATTTTTCTTTTTTCTTTTTTCTGTATTTATTGTCATTTTAAACTTTTTTTTTATTTAAATGAAAGCTGATGTCTTACTTTCTAACGTGACTCTGGGTCATCTCAATGGTGTTTGGAACCCCCCAGCCTGGCTGGAGACCCAGCGCTCCGGCTGCCTGCCCCCATTAGACACCAGAAACCCAGGGATGGCTCCTTATTTTGGGAGGATTTAATATTGCCCTGTGCAGAGGAAAATTATACGAGGGGGGGAAAAAACCCTCTCAAAGGTGTTCCTGGAATCGCTTTCTGACTGAAAAAAAACCCCATCCTTGAAGTGACCCGTGACGCTTTGGTTGGTAGCAAAGCCCCTTTGCCATCGATGCAGGATGGGTGCTGGGTGTTTTCCTCATCTTTGGTGCCTTAAAACAGCTCCCCAGATCTCCCGGGAGCCCCTTCGAAAGAAGTTTCCTAAAATGTAGGTGCATGGAAATCCCTAAGGGGGGAAAAAAGATGTAAAAAGGTAATAAATAAGGTGCTGGCACTTTTTCTTTTTTTAAATTTTATTTCATTTTTTTCCCCCATTTAGAAATACAGACACTATTTTTTCATTTTGGAGATGCTGAAATATATTTATTTTATGGTAAGAGATGCTCTAGTTTGGAAATGCTCCGTGTTGTAAATAAAACTGGGGGAGGTTGGAATCCTTTGAGCATATCTGTGTTATTTATCACTTTGAATCTTTGTGTGTTTTGTTTTGTTTTGTTTTCTTTTAATTATTATTTGATTGATTTTGGGTTCCTTCTGTGAAACTCAAATAATATAAATCTGTGTCGCCGTCTCGTGGGTCCCGTGCGTGAAGGGTTGATGTTGGCTGACGGGTCCACCCGCCTGAGCCGTGTCTGTCTGATTTTTCTCTTGTCACCCATTGAACGTAATGGGAAAAGAATATAATAAAAGTCTCGTGTGTCTTGCTGTGCCGCTCCCGAGTCTTTTAAAGGGAGGAGAGGAGTTGGAGGCATCTTTGGAGCTTTTTAAGGGGGGGTTTGGTGTGGGCAGCGCTGATTTGGGGGAAATCCATCTCCCTGGGATGTTGGGTCAGGAACCAACCGATTGGGGAAAGAGTTGAAATCAGTGGGTTTGGGGTTTTATTGATTTATGTAATTTAAAAAAAAAATTCTTTTAATTTCTCTATGCAAGTGATGGCAATGAGCTCTGTGTTGCAGGAGGGAGGGGACAGCAGCATCACCCACGTCACCTCTGCCAGACCGGGGGTGTGCGGGGAGTTCAGAAATGGGACTTGGGGGGGTGAAGGTGTTGGTACAGGAGAGAAGTCGCCCCATCCAGAGTGAGCAGATCCTCCCCCCTGCCTTTTGTGGCTTTTTTTGGACCATTTGCAACACAATTAATTACCATTCAATCCAAAGGTTCTAGTTATCTTCCTTTTTTTTTTTTTTTTTTTTTTAAATTTCTTTCCAAATCCCCTCTGGCACAGGTCTGTGGGGTCAGGCAGGTTCATCCCGATCACCCTTTTACCTAAAACTCGAGGAATTGAGAGAAAAATGGGGCACTTGAGCCAAGCCGGGGATCGGAGCCCGGTGCCTCAAAATCCCCCGGGACCAGCGGCGCGCGGGATCCCGATGGGATGCTCGGAAGCATTGGAGACGTCACCAACCGGCTGCCGGATTTAACAAAGGTTTTATTACGGTTTAGGGAAAGCCGCAGGATCTGCAGCGCCCTCGGAGCTGTTAGAGAGAAAATGAAGCCGGAGAAATCCAGGTTTGAAGGGAAGGCTGATCCGCGGGTGCAAATTTTCGGAGGAGGTGACTGGGAAACACCGAAGGGATTGATTGATGCGGCTGCGTGTGATGGATAAATCCTTCCCGTGGAGCATCCCATCGCTGGCAGTGATGGACGGGTGCAACTATCCCCAGGCTGATGCTGCTGGAAAGCTGATGTTGCCGTTTAATTGTACCTTCAAAATAAAAAGCAAACAACCACCAAACAGTTTCACGGACTAGAAACTCCCCCTAACATCAGTTTAGGAGCTTGGGAACAGCGGATTTTCTCGTTCGCAAAGGAGCAAATGCTTTGCTTCGACGAGACCGCAACGTGGTAATATCCCCTGTAAATGCAAACGATCCCGCCGCGTTGAGACTGAAATGAAATGCAAAACGTCAGCACGGAGCACGGCAAGAACAAAACAGCCTCTTCCCATCGTAAATTATCAACTCTCCCCCAAAGCAGCTTAATTTTCCTTGTTTTATTTTATTACGAGTAAACACCAGAGAAGCCCCGTGAGCCAGCAAAAATGAGAAGCAGCGTCAGGCGTAGGAAGCCAGACTCTGACTTTGCACCACACCCGCTGATTTGTGGCTACGTTTTGAAATGATTCCTTTATTTGTTCTTAATGGGCCATGTCTGCTGTTTGGGCTGACTTACGTGAGCGGTGGGAACGCGGCCGGGAAGGGGACGCCACGGGGCTCCTCCTTCGGGGACCTCTTTGCGGAGCTGCCGAATATAAGAAAACAGGTGGAGAGAAAACTTCTAAAACTGCGTTATCGACTGGGATCGTGGCGTGGTGGGAGGTTATTTCCCAGCGTGGTCCCCTTCCCCTCTCCTCTTTTTACCTGTACCGCTTGGTGTTGATGAGCCAGTGCACAAAGTCCTTGGCCTTCATCTTGTCCAGGTAGCGGGTGAAGTCGCTGGTGAAGGTGCCTTCCGAGTGTCGCTTGATGTTGGAGGCGAAGCTTTGGGCGCTTTGGGATTCGTACGACTGCCATCTGCTCGGGAGAGGAGGATGGGGGAAGAAAATGTGGTTTAATGCACATGGTGGCATCCTGCATTGTCCCTGCGGGAGGTGCCCAGAGCGGGGGGTTGTGTCCTGTAAAGTACTTTACTGTGTGCAGCATCCTCCAGAAAAGCTCTAATAATAAAGAAAAATAATTTGCAGCCTCGGGAGGGTCTGCCAAGCCAGGCCAGGGTTGTCCCCGCCATCATATATACGCACTATCCTATCCCATATTATTTGCCCTACTCCTTGCTCGGCTGTGGTGGGTTCATGCCTGGGAGGGAGGGAGGGAGGGAGGGAGCGTGGTGCCGCCCCGAGGTTTAGATCAACCTCCTCCAGCTCCAGGACAGAGAGCTGACATTGGGGTCCCCCCCTTCCACAAATTCCCCCCGGCAGAAGATCCCCAAAGGATTTTCCTCCCACACAGCTGCCGGCATGGAGCGGGGCTCAGCACCCAGCCCAAATGTGTTGGGTTTGTGTGGCAAGGTTTTGGTAGCGGGGGGGGCTACAGGGGTGGCTTCTGTGAGAAGCTGCCAGAAGCTTCCCCTGTGTCTGACAGAGCCAATGGCAGCCGGCTCCAAGATGGACCCGCCCCTGGCCAAGGCCGAGCCAATCAGCGCCTCTGTGAGAACATATTTAAGAAGGAAAAAAAACCAGTTAAAGAGAGCTTTTGCAGCGGGAGAGAGGAGTGAGAAGCTGTAAGAAACTCTGCAGACACCCAGGTCAGTGCAGAAGGAGGGGCAGGAGGTGCTCCAGGCACCGGAGCAGAGATTCCCCCTGCAGCCCATGGAGGAAGGATGAGGGGGTGCAGAGATTCCCCCTGCAGCCCATGGAGGAAGGATGAGGGGGTGCAGAGATTCCCCCTGCAGCCCATGGAGGAAGGATGAGGGGGTGCAGAGATTCCCCCTGCAGCCCATGGAGGAAGGATGAGGGGGTGCAGAGATTCCACCTGCAGCCCGTGGAGGAAGGATGAGGGGGTGTAGAGATTCCCCCTGCAGCCCGTGGAGGACCCCACGCCGGAGCAGGTGGAAAGACCTGAAGGAGGCCGTGGCCTGTGGGAAGCCCACGCTGGATCAAGTTGCTGGCAGGACCTGTGGACCCGTGGAGAGAGGAGCCCACGCCGGAGCAGGTTTGCTGGCAGGACTTGTGACCCCGTGGGGGACCCACGCTGGAGCAGTTTGCTCCTGAAGGTCTGCACCCCGTGGGAGAGACCACGCTGGAGCAGTTCGTGAAGGACTGTAGCCCGTGGGAGAGGCTCCATGCAGGAGCAGGGGAACGATGAGAGGAGTCCTCCCCGTGAGGAGGAAGAAGCGGCAGACTCAAAGATTAATTAGAGTTGTACATTTTTTATCTTTGCTGGATGCCTTAGCACTTCAGGGGGAGTAAAATGCCACCCCCCACCCCCCCCTCATTTGCTGAAACTTTGGCATTTGTTTGCCTATCACCACGCACTTTCAGTGCTCTGGTTTAATTTCTTTGGTGGCATCTCCGTGCGAGGCTCGCTGCGATTTCGGGGATGCTGCGGTGGCCGGGGAAGGGCGATGAGATGCTCGGAGCATCTCGCCATGGACCCGGAGGTCCCCACTTGTCCCGTTTCCTCCCACGTTTGCTCCTGAAGCTTTAAAACTTAATAATATAAAAGCAGCGGGGGATCTGAGCCGCCCCGTAATGGGTATTTTCCCAAGGGTTTGCGCCTCAGTCGTATGTTGGCAGCTTGTGCTGTGAAACACACCAAAACGCCGCTTATGCCTTTCGCCCCGGCGTTTACACCCCATTTCTCTCCTCCGGGTAGGTTTGGTTCAAAACAGAGCTGGTTTCTCCCCATCCACTAAGTTTTCCAAGCAGGATGAGTTTTGGGGTTGCGTGGCTTTAAATAACCGCCCATGCCCAAGATTCCGATTCCAAGAAACGGTCACTTTTTGTGTACCTGGAGTTGGTACACAGCGGGCGACACTGAGCTCCTCTCGGTGAGGGTTACTGCGGTGTCCTGGGGGGGGTCTAACCCCCCTTGATTGATCCCCAAAACCCCAAAACCGCTGACCGACGTCAGGATGAGCCAGGACGAGGGTTACAAAATGACGCTGCTGGAAGAGTTACAGGTAGGGGCTCTGCCGAGGGGCCCAACGTCCCCGATGCCCCCCCACCCCGCCCCAAACGGTTGGAAACCTCTCCCCGAAATCCCGTCGGCATTTCCCCGGAGCGCAGAGGGATGCGGAGGGGGGAGATGCTTTGTGCCGGGGAGGGCTCCCGGCGGCAGGTTCAGCGTCGTTGGTCGGAGTACGGGGGCAAAACGGTTTCTAAGAGAGACGGAGACTTTCCTGTGTCACCCGCGGGGTGTTTGACTCCCAAACCGCCCCGTGTATTCCCACTCCAACACCCACCTAATGCGCTCGAGCTTGTGATTTCGTTTAAATCGCGATTTTTTTTTTTAAAACTGCGATTTTTTTTTTGAAACCACGATTTTTTCTTTAAACAGTAATTTTTTTTTTTTAAATTGCAATTTAAAGCGATTTTATTAGCCCTTTCATCCCATACCTTTTCCCGGCTTGGGGTTTGGAGTTTCTTGGGGTTGGTTTTTTTGGGGATTTTTTTTTTTTTTTGGCAAAACCAAAGGGGAGCAGGATGCATTTTTGCTAAGAGGGGACGGAGGGTGGCGGAGGCCGTCATCGGAGAGAGGACAGGAAAGCCATGGGCGCGTGATAATCCGGCTGCCGGGTTACGTGGGCGAGTCCCGGGAGCTGGCGGGGAGTTAGCAACAGGTCGGCTCTGAAATTAATACTCGGGGACCAGCAAACTCGTTTCCAGACAGGAGCGTTTCTTCCTCTTGGTCGTTAAATTAACCGGTGCCTTTCCCGAGCATCGCTGCTGCGCGGTGGCAGGTGATGCTGTTCAGTCGAAGCAGGAATTTGGGGGATAAAAAGCAGATTTCACGTTAGTGTTTGCATCTTAAATCGTAACAAGTTATTTATTCTCTTGCTTTGGGATTTTTGTTTTTTGGGTTTTTTTAATTAAGTCTTTTTGATTAATGCATCATTATTAGTACAACGGGCAGCATCTGCCAGCACGGCGTTTGAAGTTTTATTTTAAATTATGGGTTTGGTTCTTTTGGGCTGTTTCCCAGTGCACGGTGTAGCTCTTGCTTCTTGAATTTCGTCCAACAGCCCTGACAGTTCCCCAAGTTTTCTTGGTGTTTTGCTCTTCTTCAAACTTCGGTTTCAGAAATCGAAAACTGGGTGCGAATCTCAGAGGTTTTTTGGGGGTTTTTTTGTGTTTGAACGATGCTACGGGCTGTTTTACTGGGTTATGGGAAGAGAAACCTCCTCCAAGTCCGTGCTTTTAGGGCTGTGCCTGGAGGAGGAGGCACGCGGAGGCGTGATGCTCGTGGATTTGGGTGGACGCGGGGGTGGACGATGGCCGGGAGGATGTAAGGGAGCTCTGCACAACTTTTCCCTTCTCATTTCTAAACAGGGAGATGACGAAGAGGCAGTGATTGACCAAGGAAGAACGAGCAACGTCGTCAATATTCACTATGAGAAGGAGGAGTTGGAAGGTGAGTCTCTGCTGAGATCCCGGTAGAGGAGCCGCCAGCCCAGCGCCTTTTCCTGTCGCACAAAGTCCCTGCGACGTCCCTTGCTTGGCATTTTAGATGATCGGGAGCCATCACTTGTTGTTGCTCTCTCGTTGCAAAGTTTGAGTAAAATAGGCTTGGGAAAAAAGGGCAGGTCTGTGACGTTCAGGGATCCAGTTAAAAGAAAATTAAGAGAAGTTGGTGTTTCCTCCTGGGATGGCTGCACTGATTTAATTGCGGCATCTGCGTCAAGCGTCTCCGCGGTATCGAGAACGATGCAAACGCCGCTTTTTCGCAGGCCACCGGACCCTGTACGTGGGCGTGCGGATGCCGCTGGTGAGGCAAAGCCACCGGCATCACCGTCCCCACAGCCAGAAGCATCGGGAAGAGGAACGGGAGAAGGACTCTGCCCCGACGGAGCAGGGCTACCACTGTAAGTCCCGCCGCAGCGTTCACTGAACTCCTCGGGGCTACGTGGGTGCTGGGGTCTTCTGCAAGCAGGTCCCCGTGCCGGTTTGAGTGGCTTGCTGTTCCTCCGAGGGAAAGCGGCATCATTTAGCAGGACCCTCTCTCTTTTCCCAAACTTTCCTCTTTCTTCTCTTTTTTTTATTTTTTTATTTTTTTAAGACAGTTAAATGCATAAAGGATTTAGGCTCGCCTTCCTCAGAGGGATCCTGGCTTTAAAAATGGAACTGTGGGGAAGGGAAGGTGCCCATCCTTATGCAGAGGTGGATTAGATGCTTCTCCTTCTCTGGGGCTCTGTGCAAGCCTGGACAGAGCCAGGGCAGAGGGGCCAGCCCGATGTTTATGGTGCCGATCGATGCCCGCTTTGCCTATGAGCGTGACGGGCCGTATTCGGGCACGGTAACGGGACGGGGCTTTGCCTTCTGCCCCCAGACACTCCGTCCCAGCGAGTGCAGTTCATCCTCGGGACCGAGGAGGACGAGCAGCACGTTCCCCATGACTTGTTCACCGAGCTGGATGAGATCTGCGTGAAAGAGGGTGAAGATGCCGAGTGGAAGGAAACGGCAAGGTAAATCCCCGCTGCCGGCCGCGGTGGGAGAGGAGTCCCCTCGCCGGCAGCGCCCGCGGGCTCTGCTTTCCGCTCTCCGGAACTTTGGCAAAGCTTTTGCAGGTGCCGATGCGAGGAGCCTTCTCTCGCCGCCCTGTAGCTCTGTTAAAGGGGTTGCGGAGCTGAGGCCGTTTCCTCGCAATGGGGCTGATCGCGCCTGATGTCCGCAGGTGGCTGAAGTTTGAGGAGGACGTGGAAGACGGCGGCGAGCGCTGGAGCAAGCCCTACGTGGCCACGCTGTCCTTGCACAGCCTCTCTGAGCTGAGGAGTTGCATCATCAACGGGACGGTGCTGCTGGACATTTGTGCCAACAGCATCGAAGAGATTGCAGGTACCGCGGGCGCCGCGTCTCTGCGGGAACGGCCGAGCTCGGTTTGCCGCGGTGCCCTCCGCTCCCGAATCAAACCCTGCCCCAACGGCGCGTCCTTTTCCAGAAACCCCGCTGTGTTTTTAAGTTGGTTTTGGATGCAGGCTGGGCGTGCAACAGTCACACCAGCTTTTTCTGGTGTGTTTTTTCCATTTTTTTTTTTTGAATGTGTAGAGTCAGACAGAAAGGCCAGACGGGGCAAGAAAATTGCATTATTTCGAATGGGAAATAATTATCTTAGCAGAGTGATGAATAAGCACTTTGCTCGTGTTTTTTAGCAAAAGAAACTTCTTGCTTTCGCTGCAAAGGCTGAACTGTATTAAAATGTCTTGCTAAGCAAGGCTGGGCCTGTGTCAGGGGATCCTGCGTGGCACAGCCTTCCCCCGGGGGCTTCGGGGCTTGGGACCTGGGGGGGTTTCTGCTCTGATGGCTTCGTTTCCCTTTGCCATCCCCAGATATGATCCTGGGCCCGCAAGACCAGTCCACGGAGTTTGACGACCACGTGCGGGCAAAAGTTCGAGAAGTCCTACTGAAGAAGCATCACCATCAGAATGAGAAGAAAAGAAACAACCTTCTTCCCATCGTCCGCTCGTTTGCTGATGTGAGCAAGAAGCAGTCAGACCTGCACCTCCTTGACAAGCCAGGTGAGGGTTCCTGCAGGGTTTGGCACCAGGTGAGGGTTCCTGCAGGGCTCTGGTCCCATTCGACTTGTCCTGGCAGAGGAGAAGCATCCCAATTGCTCCTTGTCCGTCTTTCTGAGTGTCTTTCTTTTTCCTACCAGCCCAAACACTCACCCCGCATCCTTCTCCTACCACTGCAGAAGCTAAAAATGGGGTGAACCACGAGAGCAACGCGATGGACTTAAGCAAGGTGAGACGCTCGTAGCTATCTTATGCCTTTAGGGCCAGATTTGGTCTTGCAAATTTGGCTGCAGAGTGCTGAGGGCTTTGCTTTTGGGGTATTTGCCTGAAAATCGCTTGTTGTGCCTAGGCGCAGCTGCATTTCATGAAGAAAATTCCCACCGGGGCTGAAGCATCCAACGTGCTCGTAGGAGAGCTGGATTTCCTTCGCCAGCCCATCGTGGCATTTGTCCGCCTGACCCCGGCTGTCCTCCTCTCGGGCATGACGGAAGTTCCCATCCCAACAAGGTCTGAAGGAGAAGCACAAAGATTTTATTTCAAAAAACCCCCACCCAACGAAAGAACATCAAGGTGCATGCATCAGTTTGGCGTCCCAAGGGAACAAGGGCAGGGGGAGCGAGGACATTTCTCCCACTTGCATCCCTTCCCTGCTGTGTCTTTCAAACCCCTTGGCCAATTTTAATGAAAATTGGCCCAAAAATTAAATTTGCCATCGGTTTTGGTGAATTTCAAATTCCTGGCGGAGTCGGTGAGCCTACGTGTCCCCTCTGGAGCTGTGCTCGGGGCTGGGGGCTCCCAGGGATTTCCTTGGGTGTCCTTTGAGCAAGGACACGTTCTTCTCGCTCATTGTGTTTTTCTTGCCCAGGTTCCTGTTTGTTTTGCTTGGACCAGAAGGCAAAGCCCATCAGTACCATGAGATCGGCAGGTCCATGGCTACTATCATGACGGATGAGGTGCGAGAAGAGAGAATTCCGGGTCATTTTTGGTTTTCTTCACCTCTCTGCAGTAGTGAGGAAGAGGATTTGCTTCCCAACTGCCCACACCTCTCCAGATAGCCCACCCCTCGTTCACACGCCGAAGCAAACGCACGGATTTGTATCACCCCACCTCTTGGAGGTTGAAATCCCACCCGGTGTGCATCCTGCACCTCCCCGGGGTCCCCAGCACCCTGTCCCCAGTGGTGGCGTTGCCAGGGCCAGTGAAACTTCCCCGCTTTAAGCAAAAGGGTATGGTGTGCCATGAGGGATGGGGACCTCGTGGAGGAGATGATTACAAGTACCGTGATGGACAGATTTTTCCATTTGGGGGAATATTTCCTGCCATTACAAGCAGGAAATTTGGGGAAAATGATCTTGCATTTAGCCAGGAGCTTACTGTAGTGCTTAGGACATCGGAGATGGGTTGTCCTCTGAGCAGGTTGTCTCCTGTCGGCAGGTTTTCCGTGACGTTGCCTATAAAGCCGAGAACCGGGCTGACCTCGTGGCCGGCATCGACGAGTTTCTGGATCAGGTCACGGTCTTGCCGCCAGGAGAATGGGATCCATCGATCCGAATCGAGCCCCCGAAAAACGTCCCTTCGCAGGTGGGTGCTGCGGCGGAGGGAGGCGCGAGGGGGACGGGCAGGCCGGCGGCCGGCCGGCCGGGGATGCTGTTCTGGGACCCAGATTCACCAGGTCCCAGTTTGACGCAGTCACATACCCAGACCAGAAGCCCAACAAGCCAGTGGTTACGAATCCATAGCTTTGGCTTATTTCCTTTTTAACAGGGAAAAAGGAAGATGCCAGGAGCTCTCGATGACAGTGCTTCTCACAGCAAGCCAGAGAAACACAATGGTCCTGAACTGGAGCGCACGGGAAGGTGTGAGCTTTAATAGTTTGTGGGGTTTGTTGTTTGTTTTTTTTTTTTCTCTTTGCCTCTAGAATCGGAGCGTGCACCTTCCCTTGTAGCAGTTTTCTGGGGTTAGTTGGTTCAGTGAAGGGGCTTCACATTACCAGCTCGGTCCCCTGGGCTGGGCAGGTGAGATCTGGGCAGCTGGGCTCAGCCACAGCACCACTGCAGACAGATTTTCTTGATTTGGGGTGGAAGCAGCTGTGTAAATACCTCCAGGGAGAGCTCTGCTGCTTCTCCAAGCAAGGGACAGTTGCAGTAAGAGGGGATGGGCTTTCAGGTTTGGTCCTTTTTCTTTTTGTTGGAGGGGTTTTTTGTGCTTGCTTGGTTTCTGCCGGGTATAAAACGGCCGAAGGAGACTGCTGCTGGTTAGCAATGAAGGTTACTGTCTGCTTGGGCTTGTCCTTCTGCAGCAAAAACCCCTCTGTGTGGTCTTGCAGGGAAACAGTCTATTTGTTTTTCCTTCCTCCAGGCTCTTTGGAGGTTTGATCCTGGACGTGAAGCGCAAAGCCCCGTGGTTCTGGAGCGACTTTCGGGATGGTCTGAGCCTGCAGTGTCTGGCGTCCTTCCTCTTCCTCTTCTGTGCCTGCATGTCCCCTGTCATCACCTTCGGGGGACTGCTGGGGGAGGCGACCGACGGCCACATCGTGAGCAGCTCTCTTGGGTGGCGTGGGGGAGCGCAAAACTCATGCAAAATCTTCGCTGCAGTGAATTTGCTTTGGGTTTTTTCTTCTTTTTCCCATTGATTTATTTCCTTGCCGCTGCCTCTTCCCTGGACAGAGTGCCATGGAGTCACTGCTGGGCGCATCCATGACCGGCGTGGTGTATTCCCTCTTTGCTGGCCAACCTCTCACCATCCTCGGCAGCACTGGACCCGTCCTCGTGTTCGAAAAGATCCTCTACAAATTCTGCAAGTAAGGCCGGCTGCCGCGGCCGAGTGCCGCGAGAGCCTTCAGGAGGCACTGGTGGAGAAAAGAGGTTTTTCTCGTCTTTTTCTCAGTGAGAGTTGTTAGATTTCAGTTGTTTTCTGTGTCGCAGACGTTGCACGCTGCTGCTTTAGTATGTGATGGTGCAAGAGCCCTTGGTCTCTGAAGGATGGATGAGGTTGTTTGGGGTTTTTAGGGTTAAAATGAAGCAGGAAGAGGAGAAGCCATAAGGATGGGGATCCTTGTGTTGTGATGAGTTTGATGTGAGATGAGACACCCTGATTGCAATTCAATTTATTCTTCAGCCCCAGCTTGCTGGTAGCAGGTGACTGGGTGCAAAATCAGCCGGGGTTTTGGTGTTAGGGCATGGGGGTGATGTGGGAGGACACCACCTTCCACAAAGGGCCCTGACCTCAATTAGCCTCCAAGGCCTTAACACAAGCTAATTGTTAAATAACAATCATGAAATAATTGGCCTCTCCTCCTGCAGGTCCGCACCCTGCACCGCAGCCCCAAGGCTGTCTGTAGTAGGACATGGAAAGTGCATTTACCATCTGCAGCCTTGACGTGCTCCTAAATTGCTCGTGATTTTCCCCGAAGGAAGGCACGGCTCGGCGCCTCTTCCTGGCCTTTCCAGCCTTTGTTTGATTTTGGTTTCCCAGGGAGTACGCGCTCTCCTATCTCTCTCTGCGGGCCTGCATCGGGCTGTGGACTGCCGCCTTCTGCATAGTGCTGGTGGCCACCGACGCCAGCTGTTTGGTGTGCTACATCACCCGCTTCACCGAAGAAGCCTTCGCCTCCCTCATCTGCATCATCTTCATCTACGAGGCTCTGGAGAAGCTGAGTCACCTGCGAGAGACCTACCCTGTGCACATGCACAGCAAGCTCGACTTCCTCACCGTCTACTAGTGAGTTTTTCTTTTCCTCCTAAAAGGCTGCTGCCCCTTGGCAGGAGCTCAGGGCTGCACCTCCATTGCCTTTCCCTCACCCTCGTCTTGGCTTTTCTCCTCCCAGCTGTAAGTGTGAGGCACCAAGCCATCCCAGCAAGGCAACCCTGCGTTTCTGGGAGAGCAACGAGATCAACGTGTCTGGCATCGCCTGGGAAAACCTCACGGTGACTGTAAGTGCCCCAAGCCACTACTTCCGCGGCCGCGGGGTCCAGGGGCGTTCACATTTTGCAAAAGTCAGAGCCCTTCGGGTGATGAGGGGCTTCAGACTGTGCTAGTGCTGCTCTGCAAAGTCATTCTTTAAATCTAACGTGTGGTTTTAACCCGCTTGGTCCTGGGAAGGAGAGTCCACCTTGTCCCCCCAACATCGTGGGTAATAACTGTCCTCCTTGACCCTGTCGCAGGACAATTTTTCTGACCAGGAGCAAGGTTAAGTGGGTGGTTTGATTCTTGTAGAAGTTGGAGGACTTAAGTTCCTGCTTGAAGGTAGTCCTTAGCTTCCTTACTTGGTTCCTAAGAACTCCAGTCCTTGCTTGCTTACTCAGCACTGTCTGTAGGTCCATGCATAAATTTGCACGTCTGAGCAGCCTCTCGGGCTGCTGTTGCTGGAAGCAAAGCCCAGGCATAGGATGGGAGGCTCTTCAGGACATCTTCATCCCCTCTTGGCCGTGTCCTGGGAGCCCTTCGCTGGGAAGGGACGATTCGTCTCTTCTCCTTTCCTTCCGCGGCTGTCTTAGCCCTCCTTCCCTGCTCCCTCTTTCTCTATCCCCAAGAACTTCCAGTGTTTCCTTCCCCTCTTGGCGTCTTCTTCAGCCACGGTTGCCTGCCATTCGAGCGGAGGATGTGCCATGGGTCTGTGATATGGTGTCCCATCACATCTCGCCTCTCCGCTCTCCTCTGTGCGGTTCGATGTGTCACTTGTTCAGCTGCTGCTCATTCAATATAAATCTCCGTCAGCAGCAGCAGCAGCAGCAGCAGTTACAAGGTCATGGATCTTGGACCAAGATCCTCAAAAGCCCCGAGTTATCCCAGGTTTCCTTGCCGCACGTGCACTACCTTTGTGTCCTGACGCTCTGTTTCTCCAGGAATGTCGGTATTTGCATGGAGAGTTTCACGGACCTGCCTGTGGACGCAATGGCCCCTACGCGCCTAATGTCCTCTTCTGGTGCTGCATCCTCTTCTTCTCCACCTTTGTCCTGTCGAGCTTCTTGAAGAAGTTTAAAAGCAGCCGTTACTTCCCAACCAGAGTAGGTAGAAGATGGTGGCCGGCAGCAGTCTCCACACTCATTTCCCAAAATGGCTTTCCCGGAGCGCTAAGCAGTATTTGCCACCGCTTGGTCAAGCTGGGAAACATTGACCTTGAAGGCCAAACTCTCCAGCAGCTTGGATGTCCCTCCCTCGTTTCCATGAGTGCTAAACGACCGTGGCGTTTCCCACCTGCCTCGCGACCTGCCCCCGAGCGATATTTTGCTCAGGCAGTGGGAAAAGAGGTCTTCCAAAGTTGTGGGGGTTTATTTGCCTTTTTTTTTTTTTTTTTTACCTTCTGTGCATTATGCTCAAGGGGAAAGTTGGTTCAAATGAGGAGCTGCCATAGGAAAAGACACTTTTTCTTCCTTTTGAGGAACATACGATGCCTCAGTACGCCTTATTCCCATTTTAGCTGTGAGCGTGGCTGCAGTGGCAGCCATCTGCTTCCTTATTTTTTAATATTTTTTTTACTTAAGGTTTGAATTCAAACAACCCTGTTCCACCTAATTAAACTCTTTTTTTTTTTTATTGTCTGACACCAGCTCTCACAGAGACAAGCACAGCAACAGTAGCTAACCAAGGGATTTGGCTGCATGTCCTCAGAGTGGTGGGATTTTGTTAACCAGCCTTAATGTTGTTGATGTCTCTCATTTTTCCATCTCATGTTGCGGCCCCCTTTGCGATGCCCCTTTCAGCTCTGGTTTCTTGCCCCAGGTGCGGTCCACAATAAGTGACTTTGCTGTTTTCCTCACCATCGTCATCATGGTGCTCATTGACTTCATGACTGGGATCCCGTCACCGAAGCTCCACATCCCCCATATGTTCAAGGTAGGGGGGGTGTTGTGGCACGGAGCGGGTTTCACCGAGGCAGGACAGGGCTGAGTCTGGAGGAGATGCTGGTGGTGTGACCATCTCCTCCTCCACCTCCAAGTGCATCGTTTCCTCCTGGAAATGAGAAGACAGCCCCAAAACTAGGTACCTGCAGGAGAAATAGCTACAGGTGCTTGCAAAGAGGATGCTGGCACTGCTGAGCCCCGGGGTGACGTGAAACCAGGGCTGGGAGATGCTGTGACACGGGGATGGAGGGGAAAATCCAAGCCGGTGAAGTAGCTGGGCTGGGAGACGAGGCTGATGTGCGTGCTTTGTTGCAGCCTACCAGAGACGACCGCGGGTGGTTCATCAACCCCATAGGACCCAACCCTTGGTGGACGGTGGTGGCTGCGCTCATCCCAGCTCTGCTTTGCACCATCTTGATATTCATGGACCAGCAGATCACGGCTCTTATCGTGAACAGGAAGGAGCACAGGCTGAAGGTAAGGGGCTGCAGGAGACAACCCCATCCCCAACGCGCTCTGGGCTGCAGGTACGGGGAGAAGCTCCAATTCCAAATGCCTTGTGAAGGCATTGGTTTGGAACAACGTCAGGCAGCGTGGCAAGATGGTCTCCTGGCTTAATGATGACACAGGGAGCAAACGACAACAGGGGAGTTCAGATGAGCAATCTTTCGGAGGAGCATATTAAGCTTAGAGCGTTGTAGAAGCACGCTTTTGTTTTAAAATGTCAGCAGCAGCTGGGGAACGAATCATTTTGATGTGCTGCCAGGGATAACTGAGAGTCATATCTTACTCGCAAGTGGTAGAAATGTCTTTATGAATGAAAAATAGTAAGGTGGGTTTTTTTGTTGAGAAGTAGATACAAACTCCCCAAATCCACTCTGCTGCTGGATTGTCATGCAAGGTGCTTGCGCAAAGACTGGATACATCCTTATTTGTTTCCAGTTCGTGTTTTAAATTTTCAAGACGTCGACTTGAGCTCAAACAGGGTTGTTTGGGTCTGACTTGCGACGTTGTCCTTGCTCTTGTCCCGTGAGATGCTCTGTTTCTTGTTTCGCTCCGCGCAGAAAGGATGCGGGTACCACCTGGACCTCTTCATGGTGGCCGTGATGCTGGGGGTGTGCTCCGTGATGGGGCTGCCGTGGTTTGTGGCTGCGACCGTCCTGTCCATCACCCACGTGAATAGCCTCAAAGTAGAGTCTGGCTGCTCAGCTCCAGGAGAACAGCCCAAGTTTCTGGGGATACGAGAGCAGAGAGTCACTGGCTTGATGATCTTTGTGCTCATGGGCTGCTCAGTCTTCTTCACTTCGGTGTTAAAGGTAAGAGGAAAATGGAAACCACCCAACAACCGTGAGCTTTTTGGAGGTTATGCAAAACTAGTCCCCTTTCTCCAGGCCTGAGTAGCTGTGGAGCAGAGGAGGAGGTGATCCCAAACCTTGGGGCTCGATCCGTGGTGGGAACCACCCTCGGTTGCACTTTCCAGCCCTTCAGACCCCAGTTTGGCACGCTCGAGCCAAGCGAGCAAGCCAACTGCTTGGATTTTCAGATGTCTTTCAGGCCCACCCGTGTTTATGGGTTACGATGAAGCGTATTTAGAGCAGTACCTCTGCTCTTTCAACCAGGCAGCACGTTATCGCTTGCAATTTGTTCCCCCAGATGCCTCGGAACAGCCGTTCCCAGTAGCTAAACGCGCTGAAATCGTCCCCGTGGGCTTCCTTGCGTGTTCCTCCCACAAAGTAATCTCATCTCTAGGCTCACAGGAGGCACGCTGCTCTTGCGTGTTGCCACAAGAACACGTACAAATGTTTTTCTACCGTCGCAGAACGCGGCATATGGTAGCATGGGCGAAATCACCTATTTTCCTCCAACCTTTCTGGAAAACAGGATTATTCTGATGAAGTGTAACTCAAAAGCTCAGCCTAAAGCAGAGCATTAAATCGTTCGCACGCACAAAATCTCTGATGGTTAAAATCCGACACTTCTCTAACCCTCTGGAAGCTGGAAGGCTTTAGGCAATTTTAGGCAGGGACTGTAGAAGAGAGCGGTAATACTGAAAATGCAATTTGAAAACAAGAATGCACTAACTTCTGTATTTATTTTTGGAGTTTATACCAATGCCTGTGCTTTATGGCGTCTTTCTCTACATGGGTGTGTCGTCGCTCAGAGGAATTCAGGTACGGCCTCTTTTACAGCGTGTTGGGTCCCTGGTATTTCATCTCTATAGAAGCAGGTAAAAAAAGCAGTGGCATGGGGGGAAAAACCCCTCTCCGAAAGCAAGCGATCAAAATATTTTGTGTAAGAAAAAGATTGGAGGAGGCACAGGAGGTGTATAGGGCCGGGAGGACCGGGCAAGTTCAGGGCAGGTTACAGGAAAATGGGGGAATTCAGCGCGAAGGGAAGGCGATTTCTGTGGCTGGTGGAAATCCTTGCTGGGGGATTCAGCGTGCTGAGAAACGCTGAGAACAGAATAACGGGGAATAATTGCAGTTCGGTGGGCAGCTCTCGCGGGCAAGCCGGTTTATAGGTGGAGCGGAGGGAAAATTGGGTGCTGCTCGCAGAGGAACGCGGTGGGATCCAGGATTTCTCATTGCAAGTGAGATCCTGAACACTCCCTCCGCGTCTCCCCGGGGCCAGAAACTTCTCACTGTTATTTTACAGTTCTTCGATCGCTTGAAGCTGTTTGGGATGCCGGCGAAACACCAGCCGGATTTCATCTACCTGCGGCACGTCCCCTTGCGAAAGGTGCATTGCTTCACCATGATCCAGCTGATCTGCCTCGTCCTGCTCTGGGCCATCAAGGTGTCGCGTGCCGCCATCATCTTCCCCATGATGGTAAGAGCCGGTGCTGCTCGGTGTCGGGGTGTTTGTAGCGTCGGAGCGAGCTGTGGCATCATCTCTGACCTCGCTGCACCTTCCCTCTTATTCGTGAAGGTTTTGGCTCTCGTTTCTGTCCGGAAAGTGATGGATTTCTGCTTCTCGAAGCGAGAGCTCAGCTTTCTGGATGACCTTATGCCAGAAAGCAAGCAGAAGAAGTTGGACGATGCCAAAAATGAAGCCAAAGAAGAAGAGGTGAAGCTTGCTGGGTGCTCGGGGCCGGGCGTCTCCCTCGGGCTGTGAGATTGCCTCTTTCTGCCACAGCTCGTCTTTAAATGTCGGGGCAAGATCAGAACTAAACAGAAACGGATCCTAATAGCCTGGATCACACATCGTAACCTTTTGTCCTAAATTAGCAGTGAGCTTAACACTTGACTAGAGGTATAATTTTAAAAATGAGTCCTATAATAAAGATTATTATTATTATTATTAATTATTATTAATACTACGGAAAGGTTTACTCATAATAGCGTTTTTTAATCCCCCCAAAGTATTTGGAGTGAAAGGTCTTCACCCTGCTGCACTAATAGCTAAAGCTGCCGCAGGTCAGGAGGAGAGGACAGCGTGCAACGTCTTTACTGGGTGCTGAGTTTATCTCCGCTTTGATTAAAGACTGAGAACTTGGTTTGTCCCTTTTCCGTCAGGAGTCCCAGAAGGTGATGGAAGCTGCTGCTGCAAATTGGGTTCAACTGAAAGTGGGGAAGACCAGCGACTTGGATATCCCACAGCAAAGCAGCGACAGGTAAAGTGCCACCAAGCGCCAGGACCCCCGGCAAGATTCGTTTGAAGGTGTTTGGCACCGTCTTTATCGAGCGTCCCTCGGTAAAGCGGTCCGCTCGGCGGGAAAATCAAATTTCTGGGCAGGGCTGCCGGAGGCGATGGCGGGGCTCTGCCCCTGCGCAGAGCGGCTGCACAACTCCCATTTAACCCCCAAAACTTGCATCATCAGTGACTTTAGGGTAGCAGGAGATCCTCATATTTAAGAAAGAGGTGGTGTAGGCACGACCTGTAGCAGCAGTGGCTTAGGAGCCCGCTCCAGGGCTAAACGCCAGCAAGAGCCTTTGCCTGGAGCTGTTGTTCTACAGGCTTGCCTCCCGAAACTCCTCATCCAGCAAAACCTCTGGTGCTTACGCTGAGCTTTGGTTCCTGGGCCCCCCTGGTCCTCTTGCTGGTGCTAACGCACTTGGCGGCAGCAGTTCCCGTAATCACGGATTGCGATGTAAAATATTTATTGCAGGACCGATCCTTCCGAGATTAATATCTGGGATGAAATGTCGAAAACGACCGTGTGGAAGACTCTCCCTATGAACACAGAAACAGTCTGAATTTGGGGAGGAAAAAGGTAAAGGACCGCATGCGAGCGTGACGAGACGCGCGCGTACGGTTTTCCCGTGCTTCGGCCGGCAATGCTGAGCAAATGAGCAGCGGCGAGGACGGTGGCATGCCAGCCAGCTCCTCTCTGCCGCGGTGGTCCCACGAACAGGGCTCAAACCCCATCTTCCACTGATGATGCTCTCCCTTTTTTTTTTTGGCAGGCGTTGCCAGGCGACTCGCTCCGCCTTGAGGGTTCAGGCCCTAAGAATGAAACTGTGGGCCCTCACAAAAGGCTGTGGGTAATAAAAGACAGGTTTGGGCCCCAAAAATGAGCATTTTGGCCCTGGAAAGGAGGCATTGGGCACTGGAGAAGATGCTACAGCCAGCGCTTTGGACCCTAGAAAGCAGGGAGGGGAGAGGGGCCTGGAGAAGAGGCCTTGGGGGGTCTGTGCTTGAAGGCAGGGAAGGAGGACGCAGCTCCAGGCTGTACTGCGGGCTCTGGGCTGGAGAAGGGCAGGTGAGGCCCAGCTGCGCAGCCCTCCCCACGGGCACGTGGGGCAGCCAAAGCCAGCACATAGCAGAACGTGCTCCAGTCTGTACTGGGAAGGATCAGGGGTTCCAGTTTGTACTGGGATGTCCACAACCTCTCTGGCAGCCTGTTCCAGTGCCTCACTATCATCACAGTAAAGAGTTTCTTCCTAATATCTAATCTAAATCTCCCCTCTTTTAGTTTAAACCCATTACCCCTGTCCTATCACTACACTCCCTCATAAACAGTCCCTCTCCAGCTTTCCTGTAGGCCCCTTTGGGTACTGAAAGGTAGCAATTAGATCTCCCCGGAGCCTTGTCTTTTCCAGGCTGAACTGATACCTGTGAATATTGAAATACTAAGATCAATTCAAGCAATTAGATCCATTGCTCAATAGATGTAACCAAACAAAAGGGAAACCATTGTAACTTAGAAAATACTTAGTTGTAAGTTAAGAAGCTCTGGAACAATCTCATTTTAAACAGCTTGGCCTTGGAAGAACAGATGCGCAAAGATAAGAAAGTTACAAGGTGATCCCAAAAGCAGCCTTGAGGGATAAGGTATACGTCATACCAGGACTGAGCCTGAAGACCCCGGACGACCACCCGGAGGTGCCAACAAACATGCGCGAAAGACATTAGCATATGCTAACGAGTTCCCGGAAAAATCCATGAATGTGATAAGCACTACTCGGAAATATACTGAATATGTATATTAACATAGTATAAATACTTGCTAGTTTTGTCTTTTGGGTGTGCACGTTAGGTGGAGTTATCCCCCGTGCAGCCAGCGCTGCAATAAAGAATGCCTGCTTTCTAAAACTTCCAAATAAGTCTTAGAGAGTGAATTATTTTGCCGCTTTCCGGTAACAGAACAACCCCAACTCTCTCAGCCTGTCCTGGCGAAGGGCGTGGCCCAGTGGGGCTGTGAGGTCACAGAGCTCTCCCTTGATGTGTTGTGCCAGCAGGCAATGCTCCGGCAGTGGCAGCTGCAGCAGCAGTGGTCGCAGCATGGTGCGAGTGTGGGGGGCCATGGTTCTCGCCCACCGCCTCCTCCTCCTGGTGGCCCTGCAAGCCTGGGATGCCCAGGCTGCTCCGAAACGAGCGCAGGGAGCAGGTAGGCGGGCAGGGGGCCAGCACCCAGCCCCAAGCAGTGCGGCCTGGCACCCACCGCACCTCAGCGTGGTGGCAGTGGGGCCAGGACTAGGGCTGTGTCCGGGAGAGGAGCTGGGCTGGGCTGGGTGAGCTGGGCAGGCACCAGAGTTTGGGCAGTGGGGCAGACACACCGTGGGAGGTGCAGAGGGGCTGCAGCAGCTTCCAGAACAGTTTTTGGGCGAGCAAAGGGGCTGGGAGTGGTGGTGTGGGGCAAGAAATCTGGTGCCGAGTCCCTCTGGCTTTCAGCCTCAGGGACGTCCCGGAGGGGCGTGCTCAGGAGATGTCCGCTCAGTAAAACAGGAGCGCATCTGCTCTAGTCCTGCAGCCCTGCTCCCCTTGGATCAACCACAGGTCCCTGGCCCACAGGAACACGCAGGGGTCGTGCTGGTGCAGCCTTTCATGGGCTCTCGACCACAACATGCATAGACAATCACTTTTTCCTCCAGTTCCTTAGTGTGGGCTTCTTCTGTGTGCATGGAAACATCTCTGATCTGTGCTTGATTCCAGATGAGGGCATTGGCAGTGCTTATCGAGCTTCTCGGCTGGATCCTGGTTATGAGCCTCGGGGGTATCCCAGAGGTAACTTGTCGATGTCTGTTTGCTAGAAGGAATAAACGTTGATGTTTTAATAGGTTATTCATGTGCAGTTTTACCTAAGCCCCTCTTAAGGATCTTCCAAGAGCTTTTTGTGCCTTGGAGGCATTGCACAAATGAGTCTTGAATATTTCTTTTCCTGAAGAACTGCTAGATCTTGGCAAAAAGGTCCCCCATGTTCCTTTTTAGGTGTGGGAACCTACCCCTTTCTGTGTGTCCCATGTCATTACCTCACCCCCTTCCAGTCACTGGAGGTGACTAAGGAAGAAGTAGATCACGCCATGCAATGGAAACTCTCCCCACCTCTGTCTGATTACCTGTTTGGTTCCTGCAGCCCGTGTCGATCAAGCTACTTGGTGGAATCCTGTTCCTGAGCCGGGGGGGCATCCCAGAGGTAAGTGTTCAGTCTTCATTTGTTACCGGCCTTTTGTACTTGGTAGTATTTGGTTTGTTATTTGTTAATATCTTCTCGTGATCGTTCAGCCTTCCAGTGGCCAGCAGGCTCTTCTCTATAGGAATCGTGCATGATCATTTCTTCCTCGGGTGCTACATGCTCCCGCTTTAGTCTGGGCTTCCTTTTGTGTGGGAGAGGTCTCCTGGTAAGAAGGCCCCGAGAGGCCGTGTGTTCGTCCATCTAGTCATTGAGGGGTGTTGCACATGGCCTGGAGACAGTAGTTTGAAAGGTGCCAGCTCCCAGCCAAGAGGTCACCAGGCCCCTCTGCAGCTTTGGAGATCTCTGCCTGCGCCCGGGTCCCATGTTGTTGCCTGACCTGCTTCCAGTCGCCGCAGGTTGCTAAGGAAGAGGTGGATCACCACAAACAATGGAAATCTTTTCCATCTCTGCTTGATTACAGCTCTCCCTGTAGGCAATGGCTACTGGACTTCTTGACTTGGGCCTGTCCGTGAGCCTCAGGGTGATCCCACAGGCAGGTTCGTTCCCTTGAACGACCGAGCACGGACATTTTAATTTCCTGTTCATGTGAAATTCAGCTTACTGCTTTCTTGGCTGATGCTTGGGCACGCAGAAGAGCAGAGTGGGAATGGGTTGGGCTCAGTGATGTGCCCCAGAGGGCTCTGCCTTGCAAAGCTGTCTTTGCCAGCTTCTCCTCCCCTGCGCTGCTTCCAGTGCTGGCCGCAAAGCCAGCGGGCACGTTGGGGTTGAGCTTAGAGCTGGCGTGAGCTCCAAGGAGTCCTTTCTGCCGACAGCTCTGTGCCTGGTTAGTGGCCGCTGTGGGCACCAGGTCGGTGTTTGCAAGATGCTCCTGAGTGGAAGGGAGAGAGGAGTGCTCTGGAGTAATCCCGTGTTTTTACTGCATTCACTCTCATTCACATCTGAAGAAGTACATTGCAATATTTCATGGGAGCTTCTCTGTCCTGTGTTCATTTACAGACGTGGCGGCAGGCGATGGTTATCCAGCTGCCTGGCTGGGTTCCAGGGATGACCCGCAGGCAGGTCGTGTGGGTACGTCATGGCTTTTTCCTTCCCTTGAGAGCTGCCAGCTCAAAGCACCAAGTCAGCCAGGCGCCTCTGCAGGTGTGAGAAGACAGACCTGCATGTGTGTGCACGGGGTCATTACGGGACCCCCTTGTCTGTTCTGCTATGCAGTTATGACGACATAGATCGGAAGACACCAGAGCCAGAGGCACGCACACTGAAACAGAAAATCTCTTGGCCATGCGAAGCACACACACTGTGAGATGATCCGTAGCGCAGAGCACAGTAACGTCTGGCATTGTCTCTTCTCCTCCAGGGGCGGACGCTGGGAAAAAGGCTGAGGCTGCCGGTCCTGAGGAGCTGCACAAGTTCTATATCGCAGTGACTGCAGCAGCCTTGGGTCTGCTGCTGGCTGGGACAGTGGTATCTTGTGTAGCCATTTCCCGGCTGAGGAAGAGAGACCCGTGAGTTGGCTTTTCCCCAGAGCTAGTTCTTGCTGCAGTTGGCAATGAGGTGTTTGCAGTTAGAGTACGCGGGAGTGCCAAGGCACCTGCTGGCAGTACTCTGCTGAGATTTCTGCAGTAAGGTCTTTGGCTGGCCTCTGAATTCACATCAGTGAGCAGTCTTCTCTGAAACCCATTTGTACAGAAGGACCCAGAGAGACGAAGAAGCACCGGGACAAGCCGATACTGACTCTGCCTGGAAAAGTGAAGGTCAAACTCGAGATAAAGGCAAAGCAGAGTCAGGAGAAGGAACAGAAAAGGGTGAGAGTGCCCAAGAAAAGGAGATCTGCAACAGCTCCTGCCCATCACC
Source organism: Grus americana (assembly GCF_028858705.1). NCBI lineage: Eukaryota > Metazoa > Chordata > Aves > Gruiformes > Gruidae > Grus > Grus americana. The sequence goes on from NW_026562100.1 coordinate 57,529, forward strand.
GTGGCCCTTTGCGGCAGAGCTCACCCATCTGTACAGGAACATGAGCACAGAGCCCTCCCCTCTGCCCACTTGTCCCAGCTGCTCTCTCAGCGACGATGCCTCTTCACTGGACACCTGCATTTCTCTGGACTCGCCTCTGCCCAAGCCCTTCTGGTGTCCCTGCTACCAGTACCAACAGGGATACTGTACATCCGAAGACGATGCTTTTTAGAATAAAGAAGAGCAACTCTATTTTGGCAAAAGCAGCGAGTCCTGGGCTGTTTTGTCCGTTTCCATCGGGCTACAGTGCACAGAGCTGGGAGCAGCGCTGGATCTGTGAGATTCCTGCACTTCAGCAAGGGACCCGTTTGTCCCAGCATCAGCCTGGTTTCCCAGCTGGGGCTGTCAACAAGGCTTTCATCCACCAGAATGGGGACAGGCTGGTGAGACTTGAGGTGCGAAGGGTTGTCCTTGAGCTGGCTTGGGATGCTGCCCTGAATCGGGATGGACTGGGCAGAGAGGGAGGGAGGTGCTGGGAAGGATGGCTGTCCGGCGTGAGCACGCCATTTGTCCCAGTACAAACTGGATACCTTTCATCTCTCCAGGTCTGTACCCCCCAGAGTGGGACCTTGCCCAGGAAAAGCTCTGTTCCCCAGACCCCTCCCAGTACAGACTGGGGCCCCTCCAGTACAAACTGATTCCCTTTAACCACTCCCAGTACAGACTCTCTGCAATCTCAAATAAAACTGGTTCTCTTAGCCCCTCCCAGTATGACCTGGCACTATCCCAGTAAAAAATGAAATCCTTTAACCACTCCCAGTACACACTGTGACATTTCCCAGTACAAACTGGATCCCCTTTAACCCCTCCAAGTACAGACTGGACCCCTTTCCCAGTACAAACTGGATCCTTTTAAGCCCTCCCAGTACAAAATGGTCCCCAGTCCCAGTAAAAGCTGAATCCCTTTAACCCCCTCCGTATGGGCTGGGCTCTGACCCACTACAAACTGCATCTCTTTAACTCCTCCCAGGATAAATTGGTCCCTTGTCCTAGTAGACGCTCCGTCCCTCATTCACCTCCCCATCCAGAATGGGCCCTGTACCTGTACAAACTGGAACCACTGATCCATTTCAGTACAGACTGTGCCCTTCCCCAGTTCAAAGTGGATCCCTTTAACCTCTCGTGCTATGGACTGGGATCTGTAACAGTACAAACTGGAATTCCTGATGCCTCCCAGATGGCACGATTGGGTAGGTGGATGAAGGGAGAGCAATGGATGTTGTCTACCTTGACTTCAGCAAGGCTTCTGACACATCTCTCATCACATCCTCATAAGCAAGGCGTCCACCACGCCTCACCCTTACAGCACTGTCCTGTTGCTGTTACCAGTGATAGTAACACTAATTCCAAAACATCCTTGAGAGCAGCTTTATTCTTCCTCGGCACCAAATCTCAGCCTGCTCAGCCCTTGAAAGGACTACCTCAAATCTCTGCCACCCAAATCTCTCCAACCTTCTGTCATCTACACTCTTTTACCCCAGGACCCTTCTCCCCATCACTTCAGCACACTGCCTCGTCCCGGTTTCTGTAGCTGGGTGAAGTCAGGGAACTCCCTGGCACAACAGCCTTCCTTACAAAACCTTTTCTCCGTGCTAATCCCACTTGTATCACCTCCTGCCATGTACAGCTCCATCCTCCTGCAGAGCTCCACTGGACGGGCAGTTTTCCTGTTTCTTTCATGCCCATTCACCTTCACAACCTTTTAGTACTGCGTGCATATCAAACACTGTCTCAAGGAACACGCTGATGCTTGGTGATCAGCACAGCACTCCTTGGTGAGCTCAGCACCAGGACACACCTTACAAGGCCACCGTGTCCCCAGCCCTCCTTGGTGAGCTCAGCGCCAGGACACGTATCTAAGGCCATACTCGCCCACCCTTGGCTCATTGCAGACGCGGTCTGCGCACCTGCGTGGTCAAGGGAGGCAGCAGCTGCTGAGAGGGAGCGGGAGCAGCGGCTCCTGGCCGAACAGCTGCACTCCAAATGGGAGCAGCAGCAGGCACGGGAGCTCCAGCGGCTGCGGGAGCTGAACCAGCGGCAGCGGGCGGCGCAGATCTGCCAGCTGCTGCGCTCAAAGGAGGCTGAGCTGCGCGAGGTGCAGGGGATGCTGCAGCAGCAGCGTGGCGACGCCATCCGTCAGGCACGGGACCTGCAGCAGCAGCTGGCCAAGGAGGTGGTGAGAGGAGCCTGGAGCAGCAGCCGGGCCCACGGGAAGCTCCAGGACGTCCTCGGCAAGCTGCGCTGGGACACCAATGGCGAGCAGGCTGCCCGCATCCTCCACCTGCAAGACGCACTGCTGCAACAGAGGAGACTCTTCCATAATTACATCTTGGAGCGGTTCGAGGGCCAGCAGCCTGCTTCCTGCAAGGAGGCCAGGGCCAAGGCTACGGCCTGGCAGCGCCTGCAGACCCTCCTGGGCACTGGGACCATCGGGCCCTGCTCTTTGGAGAGCCTCACGGCATCTCCCTCCTGCCATGCTGGCCTCCAGGAGGAAGGAAGCGGCGTGGAGGTTTTGCTCGAGGCTGTGGGGCAAGACTTGGCGCCGCACAGCTTGCACTCCCCGCCACAAGGAAGTGCCGGCAGCGGGCGGTCTGTGGCAGAGGTGGGCGTTCAGACCGAATCAGAGAATCAGGAGGACTGGCTGCTTGGGAGCAGTCACAGCAGGCTGCTGGAGCAGAACGCCCGCCTCCAGAGCGCCCTGAAAGACCTGGAGAGGCGGTGCCGTGCCCTTCAAGAGGAGAACTGTCTTCTGAGGAAGGGAAGCTCTCCTGAAGTGCGGGAGGAGGTGGAGAAGCTCAAGCAGAAGAGTGCTAAGCTGCGTCTCCTTAGCAAGCAGCTGCAGGAGCGAGCCAGGAAACTGCAGAGCATCCATCAGCTGATCAATGCTCGAGTGCCACTGCACATCTAAAGCTCCCCTGAGGAACTGTGTAGGACGTCGTTCCCTCAGCAGAGAGCTGGAGAAATGGGAGAGCCTGCTGGAGCTTTGCTGGCACGGGCCGAGCAGGATGACTTCTGACAGAAGGCTGCTGAGGAGCTTCAGGCTCAAGTGGCTGCAGATGAAGAGGGCTCCTGTTACGTGAGCACCCACTGCCCAACTTGGTCCCCTCACATCTTGCTGAAGAAGCTCGTGGAGGAGGCTGAGGCCACTAATTCAGGCCATACTGTAGTTGTTGCCAAGGAGGAGTAAAACCATTCCCGAGCCAGGGCAGCCGGGAGGCCGAGCTGCACCTCTCCGTCTCGCAGGTGACACAGGTCAGCGGGCTGCTGCGGAGCGTCTGGAAGGCCGAGCCCGACACGCTGCTGCCCTCCCTGCAGGAACTCTTTGCTGTCATCTCCACCGCTGGTGAGTACCGCCCGCCAGGAAACGCGGCCGAGGGGTGGTGGTGGTGGTGGTGGTGGTGGGAGGGGTGTAGAGTAATGTGGGGACTTGAGGAGTGCGGCAGGTTTGCCAACAGAAAGGAAAAGTTATACTGCTAGCATCGGTCGCTTTGCAGACATTGCCTTGGAACTGTTGCTTCCTGCCCAGATACTGAAAAGCAACTTTTTGGCCATGGAGAAAGCAAAGCCTTTTCTTCTCTTCTCCCCAACCCCCCCCCGAGAAGAGCTACAGGGGAAATAGTGATTTATTTACCTGCAGAGCAGCATGGTTTTTGGAAAAACTCCTGTTGCAACGCTTTAAATGATATACTTGAGCAGAGCTGGAGTGTCCTGTTAGGAAAAAGCACAATTCAATACCAAAAGCTGCTCTTCCTCTTGCTCCCTCCAGAGGGGTAGCTTAGGTCTTGGAACTGTTTAGCCTACGAAACTGGGATATATATGTAAAGAAGATACAAAACGTGGGTATCATAAGAAGGATTTGCTGTCTGAGTAATGTCGATGCGATTGTAAACAAGTCCTTTCTGACCTCAAAAAAATCTGTGAAGGACTGTATTAGCTCAGATTGGAAAGCGCCTTTGCTGTTGAGGCAGCTGGGCAACTTAACGTTATAACATTATATATTGCTATAACTGGCATGGTTAGCAGGCAGTTGTTGAGATAGGATGTGGGAATTATCAGCTGCGTTGGATCCTTAACATCAAGTATGATAAACAATTGTATGGTGGTGCTTTTTAGATAAAAAACCCCCACTTCTCAGTTCTGTTGATGATGGAGGAGGAAGTTGGCAGATTGTCACTTTCTTGCACGGATATTAGGTGAATGAAAGGAGTTTGTAATTCAGCGCCTTCATCCGTTGACGCTTTTCAATTTCGTTTTGCTTTGTAATGATAGAACGTTAGATGGAGGACAGACTTGTCTCAAAACTTTACAATTATAGTGAAGTCGTAGGAGAGAAGATAAAGCCTATTTTTTCTATGGGGTTTTCTTTTTAGTTTCTTACGCTTTGTCATGTTTAACCATTACAGATCCTTCATTCGAACCTTCTGTTGCACTGGCAAGTCTTGTGCAGCACAGACCATTACAGATGATTACAGTTCTCATCAGGAGCCTTACTACAGATCCAAATGTGAAAGATGCAAGTATGACTCAAGCTCTGTGCAGGTCTGTAAAGGCAGGAAAAGTCTCTTTTTCTTGCCTTTTTTTGAAGCTATTTGTCGCTTAGGTGCCATTAAAAAAAACCCCCCATACAAACAAAAGCCATAGGAGAAAAAAACCCTCTTCAAATGGTATTCTAAGTTGTGCTGTTTGGCATGTGAAGGTACTATGTATTTATGATGCTATGGCTGTTACTGGCATGGTTTCAGTTGAAGGTTGCTGCCTTGATCGCTGATGTGGCTTCTTCCTCATGCTTTGTTAGGGGTAGGGTGGGTGAAGAAGAGGGTGAAAGAGAAACTAAGAGGAAGCCAGCGGTGTTCCTTTTAGATGCTATGTTTAGATCTCCCACCTTATGGGAGGTGGTATAAACAGGAAACTTCATGGTGTTTACAATCAAGCTGAGAAACCAGGCCTTGTTTTCAGAAGATCCACCTTTCTGCTTTTCCAAGAGGCAGAGTGGTGCTCTCGCATGATTGTCTTACCCATCATCTGGTTAGAAATGAGTTTTACTGCTTAGTTTTGAGGGTTTTAATCTGCTTAGATATCCTTGTGGATTTTTAGTAGGATTCACAGGGAACAGCCTCTGTTTCCATCTTCTCTCAAGGCTCCGGAGGTTTGTTGGATGTTCTTTGAATAGTAGAAGAATAGCAATGATGTAAAAACAATTGCATATTATGCTTCTTGTCACTAATGTAAACGTGAGTCAACGTTGAGATAAGTTGCGCTGTTAACAGACTGTGATTCAGATTGCAATCTTGGTTAGTATCTTCAGCTATGTGAATAATAGCGGTGCAGCAAGTTGACAATGGGGGAAAGATGAAGACCTTGAAGCTCGTTGAATTATTGTTTTTAAAGCCTATGGAAGAAGCTGTTACTGAGCAGTGAAGGGTAGAAAAATGAGTAGAGCAGTTAAACAGGAGACTGTTAGAAATTTGTGTTGTTTAAAAAAAGTAACTTTAAAAAAGTCTTTCAACTAAAATAACGTCTGCTGTATTATTTTTTAATGCTTACACATTCATGTAGCGTAGCACTTGCGTATCTTGGTGAAATACTGAGGGGTTTTTTCACAGTGAAAACATTTCTGGTGTTTACATTAAATTGAGAAGCCATATTTCATTTGAAAACATAATGAGAAGCAGCAGCATTGATATTGTAATTTGGTGTAAGACATATCCTTCGGAGACTTTAAAATCTGTTCAGTCAAGCAGATTCTTTTAACTAAGCTGTGTGCCCAGTCTAAAAATCAAAGCTGGGAAATTCAGAAGGATTTGTGCATGCTAATAATTTGCCAGTAATGTGCTGGTGATTAATTTTCATGTTAGTGTAATTGTAACATTTACATTGCGGTACCCGCTTCAACCCAATGTGATTGTCTAATTGTAGCTTTAGAATGGCTTCTCTGTGCGCCTCTGCTTAGGGAAGTAATGCAGTGCTGAGCTTTGGGTGTAATAGGAGCTGTTATTAGCCCACAAGTGCTCTTTCTTCATACTAGCCGTCTGGTGGGGTTTTTTCCTCTTCTTTTTGAAAGAGCAGTGCAATCTTACTTGCCTCGTTCATTCTTTGAAGTAATACTTGATTTTAAGAGTCTCTAGTTCTGTTCCAAGGAGCTCACTTCTTAGGTACCCCTGGTTATTTCTGTTTGTAGATACTCTCATGTCAACACTGTATCCAGTTTCTTTTTCCATCTCTGGCAACCCCTTGCAGTGATTACTCTCTTCTGGCTTAGAGGAGTCATTGTAAAGAGAATAATGCAGCTGGAATGTCTGGAGCACCAAATGACAAGTTGTCATCAGGCTTGCATCATTCCCAGGTGATGCAGAGCTCCAGGCACAGCAAGGTCTCCTGATGGGAGGAAGCTGATCTTTGGTGACTGCAAATTAGAGACCTTGTTGCACACTTCCTGAGGACAACTTTCATGACCCTGCAGAGTCTGTCTAAAGTTGACCACAGATTAGTAAATAATCTGTAATTAGACTAATAAATGGAATCTTTTCGGTGAGGGGTTATATTAGGTACAGGTTCGTATAAGAAATGGCGCTTGCTTTTTGGAATCATTGAGCTGTTCTTAATTAGCTCACGTGTTTCATGAAACCTTCCCTGAAGCATCAGTGAGGAAAAGCAGAAAATTGTGGAATCTCTTCTAGGATATACGACTACGTTAAGGGTCTACTACAGAGGCCTCAGAGGAGGTTGACTGCCTGTACTCACTATCCTGACAAGTACACTGCTTACTTGCACTTTGCTAAGAAAAATTCCAGACGTGACCAGGCCCTTTGCCCTGTTGCTAAAAATGTAAAATATTGTAAAAGATGTTAAATTTTTGGATGGGGATGCTTTGTAGTCTGAGGATCTTCTGTTTTATTGTTGTTTTGGTTTTGTGGTTTGTTTGTTTCTCTAATCTGAGGGATTTGCATTTGAGGTGGCAGATTCTTTGTCTGATGTGGCTAAGCAGCTATTTTTGTGAAAGAAGTTACTGTCTGAGGTTGCACAGCTAATTTCTTTCTCTCCAGAGATATCAGAAATATTGTCCTTGTTAGGCACATTTATGGATAGCAGACTTGCTCGTTTTAGGGTGCTATGAGGCAGAAGGTCCTCTTGAGGTCTTGAAGGTTTTTTTAATCTGGTCAAACATGAAAAACATCCTCTATGTTTTCATTCATGCTCATCACGTCCCGTATTGTTATCTGCTTTTGTATTAAAAATGCAGTCATTGATTGCAACAGAGCAGGAGAGAAGTAAATGCAACACAGAGAGAGGATTTAGTAACCAAAAGGTCTAATCTTCAGCTACTGGATACCAGAGTAGATGTTTTTAGGCCACTCTCAAGCATGTCTGCAAGTTTACTTCTGTTTTCTCTTCTGGCTTTTGTTTCTGCTCTTCAGAGCATTGACTCTGCTTGTAAAGAGCAGAAACAGATTTGAAGGATGGGAATTCTCTCTTTGTCAAATATACAGAGAATGGGGCAGTTACTGGGCACCAAAGCCAGCTCACATCGGAACCAAGAGGTTCCCCTGGTTTCCAGGGTCCAAAGCGTTATTTGTAGCATGTAGCCCACCCTTCTCAGTGCCCAAAGCCTCCTTTCCAGGGCCAAAATGCTCATTTTTAGGGCCCAAACCTGTCTTTTATTACCCACAGCCTTTTGGGAGCGCCCACAGTTTCATTCTTAGGGCCTAAACCCTCAAGGCAGAGCGAGTCGCCTGGCAATGCCCACCCAAGTCCCTTGATTGATGAGCTGTCTGACCCATTGTTTGATGGGAGGAGCAAGGGGGAAGTGCCAGGCAACCAATCAGAGGAAAGATCACCAGAGGGAAGGGCGGGCACTGTGGGGGAGTGACCCCTCAGACAGCCAATCAGTGAGAGCAGCACCACAGGGAGGGGCAGGCCCTGAACCAGGGCAGAGTGACAGCCCAGGGGATCAATCCAGGGCAGCGTCACCTTAGCGGAGGAGACTGACAGCCCTCCCGACCTATGCCGGCCAAGCCCAGTGTGAGAGGAAGGCGGGCTCCCCTGGCAGCCAGGCCCAGCTTCACCATGGTGCCCGTGGGGCCTGTCCTGAGGCCGAGCAGCCCCTGGCCCAGGCCTGGGGCCCCTCTTCCCCCTTCCACCCCTCTGCCCCCGTCTCCGTCTCCCCCCCTGCCCACCCACATGTTCTGGAAGGACACAGTAGGAGGCAGTCCTATTACCTTTGACAGGAAACATTCAGCTCTTCCAAGGAAAAAGAGAAAGGTTGGATGCAGCTCATCCGAACAACCAAAATCCAATGTTTTCCTTCTCCTCAGTGGAAAATCAGTGGGTCAGTGCCCACTGACTCCTTCCATTGTCCTTCTCTTGTCAAGTCCTCACTTCAGCCAGTTCTTCTCCTATAAAAACACCTGAAGGACCCTGTAAAATGAAAGCTGTTTCAAATCCTCCGGTATAATAAGGGAGAATTTGAACGTTCTCAAATGAGAGGCAATGTTTTTCGCAAAGCTTTCCAAATTGTCCAAATTCTGCTGCCACTGAAATTAGTGGGGGTCTTTCTTCAGTGGGAGCAGAATTGAAGAAGCCGTAACGCTTCAGCAAATTCTACCCCAAGCATTTTGCATGGGGACTGTGCAAATGCAATCCTAATGTCACAAAATGGCTGAAAAATGCAGCTGTACTGCTGTATACTTTTGGAAGGGAGTCTACCTGTCTTACCTGGAGTGGTCAACATGGATTCACCAAGGGGAAATCCTGCCTGACCAATCTGACAGCCTTTTATGATGGCACGATTGGGTAGGTGGATGAAGGGAGAGCAATGGATGTTGTCTACCTTGACTTCAGCAAGGCTTCTGACACATCTCTCATAGCATCCTCATAAGCAAGGCGTCCACCACGCCTCACCCTTACAGCACTGTCCTGTTGCTGTTACCAGTGATAGTAACACTAATTCCAAAACATCCTTGAGAGCAGCTTTATTCTTCCTCGGCACCAAATCTCAGCCTGCTCAGCCCTTGAAAGGACTACCTCAAATCTCTGCCACCCAAATCTCTCCAACCTTCTGTCATCTACACTCTTTTACCCCAGGACCCTTCCCCCCATCACTTCAGCACACTGCCTCGTCTTGGTTTCTGTAGCTGGGTGAAGTCAGGGAACTCCCTGGCACAACAGCCTTCCTTACAAAACCTTTTCTCCGTGCTAATCCCACTTGTATCACCTCCTGCCATGTACAGCTCCATCCTCCTGCAGAGCTCCACTGGACGGGCAGTTTTCCTGTTTCTTTCATGCCCATTCACCTTCACAACCTTTTAGTACTGCGTGCATATCAAACACTGTCTCAAGGAACACGCTGATGCTTGGTGATCAGCACAGCACTCCTTGGTGAGCTCAGCACCAGGACACACCTTACAAGGCCACCGTGTCCCCAGCCCTCCTTGGTGAGCTCAGCGCCAGGACACGTATCTAAGGCCATACTCGCCCACCCTTGGCTCATTGCAGACGCTGTCTGCGCACCTGCGTGGTCAAGGGAGGCAGCAGCTGCTGAGAGGGAGCGGGAGCAGCGGCTCCTGGCCGAACGGCTGCACTCCAAATGGGAGCAGCAGCAGGCACGGGAGCTCCAGCGGCTGCGGGAGCTGAACCAGCGGCAGCGGGCGGCGCAGATCTGCCAGCTGCTGCGCTCAAAGGAGGCTGAGCTGCGCGAGGTGCAGGGGATGCTGCAGCAGCAGCGTGGCGATGCCATCCGTCAGGCACGGGACCTGCAGCAGCAGCTGGCCAAGGAGGTGGTGAGAGGAGCCTGGAGCAGCAGCCGGGCCCGCGGGAAGCTCCAGGACGTCCTCGGCAAGCTGCGCTGGGACACCAATGGCGAGCAGGCTGCCCGCATCCTCCACCTGCAAGACGAACTGCTGCAACAGAGGAGACTCTTCCAAACTTACATCTTGGAGCAGTTCAAGGGCCAGCAGCCTGCTTCCTGCACGGAGGCCAGGGCCAAGGCTGCGGCCTGGCAGCGCCTGCAGACCCTCCTGGGCACTGGGACCATCGGGCCCTGCTCTTTGGAGAGCCTCACAGCATCTCCCTCCTGCCACGCTGGCCTCCAGGAGGAAGGAAGCGGCGTGGAGGTTTTGCTCGAGGCTGTGGGGCAAGACTTGGCGCCGCACAGCTTGCACTCCCTGCCACAAGGAAGTGCCGGCAGCGGGCGGTCTGTGGCAGAGGTGGGCGTTCAGACCGAATCAGAGAATCAGGAGGACTGGCTGCTTGGGAGCAGTCACAGCAGGCTGCTGGAGCAGAACGCCCGCCTCCAGAGCGCCCTGAAAGACCTGGAGAGGCGGTGCCGTGCCCTTCAAGAGGAGAACTGTCTTCTGAGGAAGGGAAGCTCTCCTGAAGTGCGGGAGGAGGTGGAGAAGCTCAAGCAGAAGAGTGCTAAGCTGCGTCTCCTTAGCAAGCAGCTGCAGGAGCGAGCCAGGAAACTGCAGAGCATCCATCAGCTGATCAATGCTCGAGTGCCACTGCACATCTAAAGCTCCCCTGAGGAACTGTGTAGGACGTCGTTCCCTCAGCAGAGAGCTGGAGAAATGGGAGAGCCTGCTGGAGCTTTGCTGGCACGGGCCGAGCAGGATGACTTCTGACAGAAGGCTGCTGAGGAGCTTCAGGCTCAAGTGGCTGCAGATGAAGAGGGCTCCTGTTATGTGAGCACCCACTGCCCAACTTGGTCCCCTCACATCTTGCTGAAGAAGCTCGTGGAGGAGGCTGAGGCCACTAATTCAGGCCATACTGTAGTTGTTGCCAAGGAGGAGTAAAACCATTCCCGAGCCAGGGCAGCCGGGAGGCCGAGCTGCACCTCTCCGTCTCGCAGGTGACACAGGTCAGCGGGCTGCTGCGGAGCGTCTGGAAGGCCGAGCCCGACATGCTGCTGCCCTCCCTGCAGGAACTCTTCGCTGTCATCTCCACCGCCGGTGAGTACTGCCCGCCAGGAAACGCGGCCGAGGGGTGGTGGTGGTGGTGGTGGTGGTGGGAGGGGTGTAGAGTAATGTGGGGACTTGAGGAGAGCGGCAGGTTTGCCAACAGAAAGGAAAAGTTATACTGCTAGCATTGGTCGCTTTGCAGACATTGCCTTGGAACTGTTGCTTCCTGCCCAGATACTGAAAAGCAACTTTTTGGCCATGGAGAAAGCAAAGCCTTTTCTTCTCTTCTCCCCAACCCCCCCCCGAGAAGAGCTACAGGGGAAATGGTGATTTATTTACCTGCAGAGCAGCATGGTTTTTGGAAAAACTCCTGTTGCAACGCTTTAAATGATATACTTGAGCAGAGCTGGAGTGTCCTGTTAGGAAAAAGCACAATTCAATACCAAAAGCTGCTCTTCCTCTTGCTCCCTCCAGAGGGGTAGCTTAGGTCTTGGAACTGTTTAGCCTACGAAACTGGGATATATATGTAAAGAAGATACAAAACGTGGGTATCATAAGAAGGATTTGCTGTCTGAGTAATGTCGATGCGATTGTAAACAAGTCCTTTCTGACCTCAAAAAAATCTGTGAAGGACTGTATTAGCTCAGATTGGAAAGCGCCTTTGCTGTTGAGGCAGCTGGGCAACTTAACGTTATAACATTATATATTGCTATAACTGGCATGGTTAGCAGGCAGTTGTTGAGATAGGATGTGGGAATTATCAGCTGCGTTGGATCCTTAACATCAAGTATGATAAACAATTGTATGGTGGTGCTTTTTAGATAAAAAACCCCCACTTCTCAGTTCTGTTGATGATGGAGGAGGAAGTTGGCAGATTGTCACTTTCTTGCACGGATATTAGGTGAATGAAAGGAGTTTGTAATTCAGCGCCTTCATCCGTTGACGCTTTTCAATTTCGTTTTGCTTTGTAATGATAGAACGTTAGATGGAGGACAGACTTGTCTCAAAACTTTACAATTATAGTGAAGTCGTAGGAGAGAAGATAAAGCCTATTTTTTCTATGGGGTTTTCTTTTTAGTTTCTTACGCTTTGTCATGTTTAACCATTACAGATCCTTCATTCGAACCTTCTGTTGCACTGGCAAGTCTTGTGCAGCACAGACCATTACAGATGATTACAGTTCTCATCAGGAGCCTTACTACAGATCCAAATGTGAAAGATGCAAGTATGACTCAAGCTCTGTGCAGGTCTGTAAAGGCAGGAAAAGTCTCTTTTTCTTGCCTTTTTTTGAAGCTATTTGTCGCTTAGGTGCCATTAAAAAAAAACCCCCATACAAACAAAAGCCATAGGAGAAAAAAACCCTCTTCAAATGGTATTCTAAGTTGTGCTGTTTGGCATGTGAAGGTACTATGTATTTATGATGCTATGGCTGTTACTGGCATGGTTTCAGTTGAAGGTTGCTGCCTTGATCGCTGATGTGGCTTCTTCCTCATGCTTTGTTAGGGGTAGGGTGGGTGAAGAAGAGGGTGAAAGAGAAACTAAGAGGAAGCCAGCGGTGTTCCTTTTAGATGCTATGTTTAGATCTCCCACCTTATGGGAGGTGGTATAAACAGGAAACTTCATGGTGTTTACAATCAAGCTGAGAAACCAGGCCTTGTTTTCAGAAGATCCACCTTTCTGCTTTTCCAAGAGGCAGAGTGGTGCTCTCGCATGATTGTCTTACCCATCATCTGGTTAGAAATGAGTTTTACTGCTTAGTTTTGAGGGTTTTAATCTGCTTAGATATCCTTGTGGATTTTTAGTAGGATTCACAGGGAACAGCCTCTGTTTCCATCTTCTCTCAAGGCTCCGGAGGTTTGTTGGATGTTCTTTGAATAGTAGAAGAATAGCAATGATGTAAAAACAATTGCATATTATGCTTCTTGTCACTAATGTAAACGTGAGTCAACGTTGAGATAAGTTGCGCTGTTAACAGACTGTGATTCAGATTGCAATCTTGGTTAGTATCTTCAGCTATGTGAATAATAGCTGTGCAGCAAGTTGACAATGGGGGAAAGATGAAGACCTTGAAGCTCGTTGAATTATTGTTTTTAAAGCCTATGGAAGAAGCTGTTACTGAGCAGTGAAGGGTAGAAAAATGAGTAGAGCAGTTAAACAGGAGACTGTTAGAAATTTGTGTTGTTTAAAAAAAGTAACTTTAAAAAAGTCTTTCAACTAAAATAACGTCTGCTGTATTATTTTTTAATGCTTACACATTCATGTAGCGTAGCACTTGCGTATCTTGGTGAAATACTGAGGGGTTTTTTCACAGTGAAAACATTTCTGGTGTTTACATTAAATTGAGAAGCCATATTTCATTTGAAAACATAATGAGAAGCAGCAGCATTGATATTGTAATTTGGTGTAAGACATATCCTTCGGAGACTTTAAAATCTGTTCAGTCAAGCAGATTCTTTTAACTAAGCTGTGTGCCCAGTCTAAAAATCAAAGCTGGGAAATTCAGAAGGATTTGTGCATGCTAATAATTTGCCAGTAATGTGCTGGTGATTAATTTTCATGTTAGTGTAATTGTAACATTTACATTGCGGTACCCGCTTCAACCCAATGTGATTGTCTAATTGTAGCTTTAGAATGGCTTCTCTGTGCGCCTCTGCTTAGGGAAGTAATGCAGTGCTGAGCTTTGGGTGTAATAGGAGCTGTTATTAGCCCACAAGTGCTCTTTCTTCATACTAGCCGTCTGGTGGGGTTTTTTCCTCTTCTTTTTGAAAGAGCAGTGCAATCTTACTTGCCTCGTTCATTCTTTGAAGTAATACTTGATTTTAAGAGTCTCTAGTTCTGTTCCAAGGAGCTCACTTCTTAGGTACCCCTGGTTATTTCTGTTTGTAGATACTCTCATGTCAACACTGTACCCAGTTTCTTTTTCCATCTCTGGCAACCCCTTGCAGTGATTACTCTCTTCTGGCTTAGAGGAGTCATTGTAAAGAGAATAATGCAGCTGGAATGTCTGGAGCACCAAATGACAAGTTGTCATCAGGCTTGCATCATTCCCAGGTGATGCAGAACTCCAGGCACAGCAAGGTCTCCTGATGGGAGGAAGCTGATCTTTGGTGACTGCAAATTAGAGACCTTGTTGCACACTTCCTGAGGACAACTTTCATGACCCTGCAGAGTCTGTCTAAAGTTGACCACAGATTAGTAAATAATCTGTAATTAGACTAATAAATGGAATCTTTTCGGTCAGGGGTTATATTAGGTACAGGTTCGTATAAGAAATGGCGCTTGCTTTTTGGAATCATTGAGCTGTTCTTAATTAGCTCACGTGTTTCATGAAACCTTCCCTGAAGCATCAGTGAGGAAAAGCAGAAAATTGTGGAATCTCTTCTAGGATATATGACTACGTTAAGGGTCTACTACAGAGGCCTCAGAGGAGGTTGACTGCCTGTACTCACTATCCTGACAAGTACACTGCTTACTTGTACTTTGCTAAGAAAAATTCCAGACGTGACCAGGCCCTTTGCCCTGTTGCTAAAAATGTAAAATATTGTAAAAGATGTTAAATGTTTGGATGGGGATGCTTTGTAGTCTGAGGATCTTCTGTTGTCGTTGGTTTGGTTTTGTGGTTTTTTTTTCCTAATCTGAGGGATTTGCATTTGAGGTGGCAGATTCTTTGTCTGATGTGGCTAAGCAGCTATTTTTGTGAAAGAAGTTACTGTCTGAGGTTGCACAGCTAATTTCTTTCTCTCCAGAGATATCAGAAATATTGTCCTTGTTAGGCACATATATGGATAGCAGACCTGCTCGTTTTAGGGTGCTATGAGGCAGAAGGTCCTCTTGAGGTCTTGAAGGTTTTTTTAATCTGGTCAAACACGAAAAACATCCTCTATGTTTTCATTCATGCTCATCACGTCCCGTATTGTTATCTGCTTTTGTATTAAAAATGCAGTCATTGATTGCAACAGAGCAGGAGAGAAGTAAATGCAACACAGAGAGAGGATTTAGTAACCAAAAGGTCTAATCTTCAGCTACTGGATACCAGAGTAGATGTTTTTAGGCCAGTCTCAAGCATGTCTGCAAGTTTACTTCTGTTTCCTCTTCTGGCTTTTGTTTCTGCTCTTCAGAGCATTGACTCTGCTTGTAAAGAGCAGAAACAGATTTGAAGGATGGGAATTCTCTCTTTGTCAGATATACAGAGAATGGGGCTTCTCTTTACAAGGTTAGTCATACTGAAATGATAGCCATTGTCCTCTTAGTAAGAGTGTTGAATAGTTTAGTGGTTAATTATACTGACTGGAGATGACACAGGGTGGCCCATCACATAACCAGAGCAATGGGATGGAACACTGGGAGCTCCAGCTCCTACCCAAAAGCACTGGGTGTCATTTGGAGTTTGTGAGTCAGTGTGGCTGAAAGTGCATGTAGTGTAAAGATGGTAATCAGGTATTTCAGAAGAGTTGTTCTAATGGAGGGCTCTACAGAATACTCTTGACCTGTCTCAAAAGTTAAAGAAGAAAACCAAATATATTGTCATTAGGCTTGAATTAACTGTGCAGGTGTTTGTGCCACTACTGAAAAATATGAAGCCTACAAATTGGAGAGGGGCGAGGAGGAGGTTTGAAGATGATATAGTACTGTGAGGTTCAGGGCCTGTTTTTAGGTTAAGCTTAATTCTTTGCAGGGCAAAGCAGTTTTGGCCTACTTTCTTGATTCCCTGTTTTAGAAAGTAAATGGAAAGGGTGTTCAGAATAAACATGTTTGAATTTAACACCTTGGGGAAATGAGAGCTTTGTGTAAATTGTGAGCAATGGTTATGATGTTGCCATGTGTTTTTTGTAGTAACATGAAAGAAACCCACTAAGATCAGTGCTGGATTGTTAAAAAGGCAGTCCTAACGATTCCCTGTTTGAGATAAACCTTTGAATGTTATATGTGCAGATAGTATGTAATTCTAAGATATTTAAATTTTACAATGCGTGTACTATACATTTTTCATATCCAAATTATAAACTCTGTGTAAGTTTTAGGTTGTTTATGGCAATACAACATGTCCACAATGCTTGTCTGGTGTTGCTAAAGACCGTGGTTTTCTTTTTAGTTTGGAATCTGAGGATGGAAACCCTGATTTCAGTCTGTTTGGAGCTCTTTTAATCTCTCGGAAGAATGTAGGGGCTGATAGTTTTGCTTCAGATAGGCATCATTGGTGATTCTCAGTTTGTAGTGATAGTGACTGTTTATTAGAATTGTTCCTTGTAACCTATTCAGTTCTGTGCTAGAATTTAGCCTCTGAAAAGAATTAGTCTTTAGGAGGAGCTTTTTCAGAAAAGAAGTAAAGAAATATACTTCTAACTTCCTATTTTCATTGAACTGTAGAATGGAATCATGATGTTACATAGATTGAGTGGAGCCTTTGGAAATGATCTGGTCCAGTCCTTCTCGAAGGAGGGTCAGCTTCAAAGTCAGACATTGTTGCTCAGGGCTTTGTCCATTTGAGTTAACAGCTTTCTGTAGGGATGGAGGTGCCTCAGCCTTACTGCATAACTTGTTTCAATGCCTGACCCCCCTTATGGTGAAAAATTTTTCCTTCCACTTAATTAGTGGTCCCCCATCTGCTTTGAAGAAGGAGGTCTTGTGGACAATTGAAGAAAATCCAAACTATTGCTAAGTAAAATCTCCGAAGAACAAAGCCTAAATGTCATGTTTGAGCTGGTACTGCCTCATGATATTGTCTGTGACTTAGAATTGCTTCAGCTAACCCACCTGTCTGCTTTAAGCATCAGTGTAAATTGTCCATGAATTTAAAAGTATGGCATACCCCTATTTTCCATTGCTGGTATTTCACTGTATTTTCTAGGCACAGATAAAGTCCCTTCACTTTTCCTTAGCTGTAGTGAAATTCTTCCTTTTGGGGCAGATGTGGACCCCAGGCTGCTGGTAGCTATTATAAGATCCTTATAACACCTGCTGCAATGGATTTAAAATGACTAGATTTTACCTTTTTAACTGAGAGTATTTGAGTTGGGTTCCAGGCGTGTGGTTCAAAGTTGAAGAGTCTTGCTTTTCAAGTTCAAACTTAATAGTTGGCTTTGGTCTGGTTTGGGTTAAAAGGTGGAGGAGGGGAGGTTCCCGGGTACAGACACTTTTTCACTTTCAGAAGTAAGTTTTTGCCACAACATAAAAACATTAGCTTAATGTCTATGAAACCAGGGTTCATATTCTTAAATAACAAGTAACATTTATATATATAATATATAACTTTATATGCTTATGTATTTTGAGATGGTTGTATTTACTTTTAATGTAGTAAATCACTATTAATTACAGATTTAAGTGACTTGAAGTAGAATCAAAATTATTTTACTACTTCACATTCTTGCCTTACTTCTTGTGAGTCTCTGCATAAGTGTCTAACTATCCGCGTGATATATAGAATCTTTTTGTTGAGATTAAAATTAGTGGCATACTGGGTTTTTGATTTATTTTTTTTAATTTTTCATTAATATTTCAGAATGATTGCCTGGTTGTCTTGGCCTCTGGCTCAGCATGTGGAAACACGGGTGATTGCACTGCTGAAAGGCCTGGCTGCAGTCCAGACGTTTACCATCCTCATTGATGTTACTCTGCTTACGATTGAATTGGTACGTTGGAAAAGAACATTCAAAATTGAAGGAGAGGGAAAGGAATTTGTAACAGCTATGCAATTGTGTAGCGTCTTGTAGATCGCAACAGATATTACATTATGATTCTGCAAAGACGATGTAAATGTATCTATAGCTTTCAGCTGCATGTAACAATTCTGTCTGTTTCCAATGGTTGTGGATTTGGAGATATGTTTATATTTTTACTGAAATTCTACTTTCTAGATTTACTGAAAGGAATGTGGGTTTTTTTAGGTCTTTAATCGACTTTGGTTTCCTCTAGCGAGGCCTGGTGCCCTTGCTGTCCTTTCCCACATGTTGCTTAGTTTTCAGCATTCTGCAGAAGCTTTTCATTTGGTAAGTTACTAAAGAAATGGTTTTCAGTTCTTTGAAGTGTCACTCGCATGTGGTTCCTAAGTGGCTGTAAAGAGTAACAGAGTTCGGGCGCTTGGAACGTCCTCATTGTTTCAAGGTTCTAGAACCCGGTTTCTCTGGAGCACTGACCACTAGGCTTGCTAACTTCCAGGCTGAGCCACTTCACCTGTAACCGGAAGCGACCACTGCTCTTCCTGGTATGTACATCTTTCTGGCAGTAGTATCTGGGCACCTATCTTTGAGCGTAGACTTCTGGAAATCCGTTTTATGTGGTGTGAAGTCTACTGATCGAGTTGGGCTACAAGTAGGCTTTCAAGCACAACTATCTGGGGGAAACAGATAACCAGTTATCTGCTATATATAACCCAGTCACCCTGGATAGACGCACGAGACCACGAAGTACTTCACTTTAAGCAAGCCACGCTGTGTTTCAATGTACATACGGGCAAACTGAAGGATGCTATTTTTAATGGCCGCTCTTCAAAATGGGGTTGGCCAGTGAAAGCGGTAGATACTAGGGTATGACGATGACTGTATTAGTACATACAGCAAGGCGTATAGTGCCTTCCCGGTTCTGATAGTCAGTGTTTAGCTTAACGTTTCAGTGAAATATGAGTCTTTCAGACTTAGCTGTAGTAACAGCCTGGCACACTGTTTCTCTAACCTATCTCCAAAGTTCTTGTGCCCGAAGGGATCACAAACCCTTTGATTAGCGTTAGAGTAACTGCCTTATGCCTGTTACACTGGTTTTTAATGACAGAAGTCTGAAGTTTCTCTCTCCTCCCTCCACTGCCCTAATCTTGGCCTAGGATAGACATTTGAGTCACAAATGAAGGAGCCAAGTAGCTTGCATATGCTCACAATGTAAATATTTCATCTATTTGCTGTCTTGCTTTTCTTTGTTCCCGAGAGAGACAAAACATTCATGAGAAAAATGTAAAACATGAGAAGACTTGTTCTAGAAATAGGCGTTTGCTTTAACAAGGCAGATTTCTGCCATAGGTTGCGTGCAGCCCTGCATAAACACCTGTCTTCAGGACTTAATTGTGACTTAATTGTCCTTCCAAATAAACAACCTTCTTTACTATCGTTTTTTGAGCTACTGCTGTCATTTAGTATCCTGTAATATTTTCCGGCGCTTAAGCTACTTGTTTATTTTTTTCTAATAACTGAAATAACTTTCTACTTGATGTTTTGATACTAATATAAAAGTCGCATGCATTTAAACATGCTGATAGAGCTGTGATGAAGAAGGGAAGGAGGTAAACATTTCTGATTTCTAGCTAATTTAAAAGAGTAATGAATCTGAACTAATTCTTAAATAGATTACTGTATCTGTGGTAAGGGTTTTTTAGCTGATAGTAAATTACTGTGTTGGTTTATTGAGCCTGGCTCCCTCGCTAGGTGGAGCTGTCAGCCAGGTTCTGTCTTGTAAAGTGAAATAGCGTGAATGTCTTCATTGGCTTCAGATCCCAAGCATTAGACTATGTTTAAGGAAAATTGAGGTTTATTTTAAAAACAGTATCTGTGAAATTAGATCAAGATACTGCACTGTTAGTGGTGGCACGAATGCAAAATATTTGCTGTTAATAGCGGTAATAAGATGAGTACTTGGGATGCTAGACCGTTTAAAATCTTAACGTGCATTTTCTAAGTTCATAAAGTTCCAAAACTGGATATGTGAGCTAAAGAGAGCATTGAATAAGTAATTGTGCTGTTTGAAAATTGTCATAAGAAAAGAAGAACATGTGTTTCTCAAGTCATTGTTTCTCAACCACTTCTTTAAGAACACAAGATCCCCTGTCACTTGGCATGTGTAAAACAGTCAAGTTGTTTGTAGAACAAAAACACTGGAAAAATGCAATTAACACCCTTTTTTGTTTGTTTTCCTATTCAGATTGTCCCACATGTGGTCCGTTTGGTTCACTCATTCAAGAGAGATGGCTCACCTTCCAGTACAGCCTTTTTGATACAATTGACTGAGTTGATCCATTGTATGATTTATCATTATTCAGGATTTCCAGAGCTCTGTGAATCCATTTTGGAAGCTGTTAAGGTATAGTAGGAATACTGAGAGGGTGGCCTGTTTTTGTTTTGTTTTTTTCAAATATGACAGTTCTAATCCCATAGATCTAAATTCTTTAGAACTTCTGCTAGGAGAAAAGAGCTCTCCACATAATCTAATGTTAATTCTAACTGTATTTGGAATAGGCTAGAAAAATTGTCCTGAGTGTCCATGATATGATTATAGCAGGCTTTAAAACAAGCCTGAAATGAGATCCTTTATGAAAAGTACAATCTAATTTCTTAAGCCTCATGTAACTAGTAATATACTTTTGTGAGGTTTATTCTAGGCATTTCATTTCAACCCAAGGCAGAAACTGTACCTCTTCAAGTATAAGTTCAGAGCACTGATAGTATTGAAAAGAAGTAGGTTCTGAGGAGTACTTGGCATGGTATTAATCTTTGGATAGCTCCAAAACACCATCATGAAGCACTACATCTTAATACTGCAGTCAGTATTGCATGCCTCTGTGGGTAAAGGATGCTGGCCTATGCTGTTTCAAAGCAAAATTCAGCTTTTTTAGATGAATATTTGAGTGCATGATGCACTTAAAATAAAAAGTACATTAAAAAAACCCCACAACACCCCAAAACAGATAAAATTGAAAAAAAAAAATACAAACCCAAAACCCCGACCAAAAAATCTCTTGGGTATTACTGCCTGATTTGATGGCATTAGTATTGCAGTTAAATGCTTTGACACTTAAAAAGCCTATCAGTTTAATTCCAAGTATTGTGGACTTTATTCTTTCATTCCTACATTTTGATTTGACAGAGCAGGAATGTATTTCTAGCAGAATATAGGATGCTTTAGGGGTCTATTAAAGCTTGCAATTTGAGAGGTAATTTTTGGTGGCAGAAAGGATGCTGTGAATATGCTTCAGATCAAGGGTGGCCAGCAGCCCCTTATTCCTGCAATCTGAGAGTTGAGTAAAGAAAGCTTCGAAGAAGAGGGCTTGGGGGGGTTGTATCTTCTAGGCTATCAGGGGTAGCAAGACCTTGAAGGAGAATACGGGAGCAAGTGAAGAGAGAAGGTCCTGAATGGCAGGACCTGGTATAAAACCAAATACAAACCCCTATGAAGTGTGTTTCAATGTTTCTCTTGCAGGACATGCCCAGGCCCACTGAAGAACAGATTAAGGTGGCTCTCAATCAGAGCGCATGGACGTCACAGTCCAGCTCTTCGCCATCTTGTTCATCTAGACCTTCTGGGAAATCGGAAACTGGGAAGACAGGTCTAATTGACCTAGGAAATACTTGCTACATGAACAGTGTTCTTCAGGCACTCTTTATGGCTACAGAGTAAGTCCTTTTGAACAGCTCTTTTCATTGCAAATTAACTATTGCAGTTGTTGCTTTCTTGCTTTTCACAGAGTATTCAAGTGTCCTGGGCGCTCTCAGCTTGCTAGAGCTGAGTGGATTTCTTTGCGCTCAGTTACTGATTGCTTTGTGGAAGTCCAGCTCTGTGAAACTGTAATTTTAGCCATTAAAAATCCTGATCCTTCTGTCCCGTGTCAAAAGACAAGTCCTTTTTTCCTCACTGTCCTTGCTCCCTTTGGTATTGTAAAAGTTTGTGGTGATGCTTTTGTTACAATTTGGAAGCTATTGAGAAAAGAATTGTCTGTCTATACTCCATTCTTACACATTGAAATAGTTAAAGAAATAGGAGTTTTGCAGGGTGAGTTCCTACTGTTCAGTAGTTTTGCAGCTGCGCTGGAGCAGAATTCAGGTCTTGAAGGGAAGCGTGACATGTTTTGCTTTCTTTCAAATTGAAGTAATTATCTGAGCTGGAATAAGTGCATTGTTGTTAGAAATCTAGCAAGGAAACTAATGTCTATCTCTTCCTTCAGTTTCAGAAGACATGTTTGATCTCTGCAACTACATGGATGTAACTTGCTAGTGGCAAAACTACAGCATCTTTTTGCATTTTTGGCCCATACCCAGGTATGTCAGTTCATTTAATCTGCTGGGTTTTAAGGCTAGGTCTATATACCAAAACTGAGGAACAAACATCATGCCATGGGAGTCCTCCTGAGTCTATGAAAAATATAAACATGATTGATTTGTCGGGGAATGAGTCTGTCGCCAGATGTTCAGGTGGTGTGGATGGACTTAGAGAAATCTGTATTTCCTAAGTGGAACATCTTGGCATTGTGTTGTTTTTGTAAAAAGCAGTAACAGGTTTTCTTGGAGAAGGCTAAATGGCAAAATCCAAATAAGGCCTGACTTGAGATATAAGCTGACTTTATGTAACTGTCTAGGATAAACTGTGACTTTCTGCAGTGATTTTTACGCTAAATTTTATTGTAGTTCAAATTCTAAAGTGAACTAAATATTTTGCTAGTGCTGGAAGGGCATAAGACACTTTTGTTCTCTTTGAGGAATAACCATAAACTTCTTGTGAAGGGGATGAGGCTGGATCACCTTAAAAGTAAACTGGTATTTATGAAATACTGTGTTCTTCTGAAAAAAGAAAACATTTTTTTCAAGCTTGCCAGCAAGAACAGTAGCTGCTATTACAAATAATATCTGATTTACACGCACTGCACACTTAATAGTTGCCTTCAGGAGCCACTGTTTTTATCTTTGTACTAGAGGTGATAACTACAAGATTAATGGTGCTCTCTTGCTATGATTAAGTGGCTTAAATGTCTCTGTGTACCACGTGTTTAGTACAGTTTCTCTAGAATGATGTAGTCCAAAGTTCAGTGGTCAAGATCAAACGAATAGGACCAATTTTTTAAGTAGTTCTTACGTAACCTTGTCTGTCCCTCTCTTATGTGAACAGAGAGAGGCGGCATATGCTCCTAGAATTTTCTTTGAGGCTTCCCGACCACCATGGTTCAGCCCTCGATCCCAGCAGGATTGCTCAGAATATCTCAAATTCCTGCTAGACAGGTACAGTTATTGTGCCACTAATGGGAATAGATCTATAGTCTTATCACATAATGTTGAACTCTTCGGAGCGGTCGTGTAAGGGTTCCACTGCACGAGTGGGCACCGGGAATCTTGGGCCTCATTCCTGG
The DNA here is from genome assembly GCF_028858705.1 of Grus americana. Lineage (NCBI taxonomy): Eukaryota > Metazoa > Chordata > Aves > Gruiformes > Gruidae > Grus > Grus americana. The sequence goes on from NW_026562100.1 coordinate 80,557, forward strand.
CTGTCTCTGGTTTTCTGTATGGTGTATGGAACACTTTGCTTCATGGGTTTAATCTGTGGTAAAGTCTGGATACCATCTTGTACCCGCATCACTTAAAGCAGGTTACAGTGGTAGTAATGTTTTTACAAATCTCCATTTGAGTGTTATGTTCGAGTCATGATCCTGTTGTAAAAGAATGTGGTTGCTGAAAGCCGTTTAGTTGTGCATCTGGGTATTTCGTGTTGGTGGAGACAGCTATAGTTCTTACAGGTTAGATAAGTCACAAAGAGATGTACATGCATTTATAACCAGTTGATAAACAAGCAAATTAACGGTGGCATGGATAATACAAAAGTACCTAGATCTATTAGTATTTCTCTTGAATTTTGGATTGCTGAGGTGTGGCTTAAGCAATATTGCTTTATGGCACATTCCACTCCTGGACAAGTTTATCCCCATAGTGAAACAGTGGTGTTTTGTTTGTTTTGGTTTTCTTCCCAACTTGTGTTTCTTTTTTGTTTTTTGTTTTTTTCTTGTAGTTTCTTAACTTTCTTAGCTACAAAATCCTGACCTTTTCTTTGGAAATAGTCTGGCACTAGCTAAACAGCTACTTGTTCTCTTAGAAAATCTGACATACAGAACCAGTCAACTGGAGAACTGATTTATCAAGATAATGTAATGGTAAATAATAAAAACGTTGTCTGTTAGGTTTTTTAATACTTGCCAGTTCTCTCAGTATCTCCATTCTGTTCTGCTATATACAATGAAACCCACCTTAAATGCACTTGTGCTTCTCTCATACTCGGTCTTGGATGGTACTGACCTGTATGTTTCAACTTGCTTATATACAAAATAACAAATAGCTTTTTTGAATGTAAGACACTTCTAGCCACTGAACCATCTATATTTTTGAGCATAACTGGGAAAAAAAGTCTGAAATGGTGCAGCGGGATCTGTTTGGAAAATAGCACAGCTGTTTGGATCTATTTTTCTTTGTCTTCAGGCTGCGTGAAGAAGAGAAAACCTTGAAAACTTTGTCTTCAGCAAAGACTTCTGAAAGTAAACCCAATGCAAAGTCCCAGAAACAAGAAGCTGTCAATAAGGCAAAAGTATTTGCTGCAGCATCTGGTAAGGGAAGTGAAGAAAGAGCTCTGGTCGAGAAGATGTTTGGAGGAAAAGTGAAGACTACTGTACGCTGTCTGAAGTGCAAAAGCGTGTCTCAAAAGGAAGAAGCTTTCACAGATCTCTCTCTGGCTTTCTGTCCTGGAATGTACTGAAGGGAAAGGCGACAACGTGGTGCAAACTCAGACCTCACCGATGAGTCCTGCTGGGAAAAAACCTCTCAAGTTGGAAGCAAATGGTGGATGTGACCCAAGAACAAAGAAAGGAACCACAAAGGATTTTTCTGCTGAGCCAAAGTCTGAGAAGACTACAAATTCTGAACGCAACAAAGGTCAAGCTAAGAAGAAAATGCCTCAGAGGGTAGTAGGTGAAAACCCTCTGTCAGTTACAGATTTACTGCATTATTTTCTGGCGCCTGAGATCCTCAGTGGTGACAACAAGTATTACTGTGAAAAGTGTGCCTCTCTACAGAATGCTGAGAAAACTATGCAAATCATTGAGGAACCTGAATACCTCATTCTCACTCTTTTGAGATTTTCCTATGATCCAAAGTGTCACGTAAGGCGCAAAGTCTTAGCTAATGTGTCTCTGCCACTTGGTTTGAAACTACCAGTCCAAAGAGTAGCATCCTCTCCAGGTGTAGTTTCAAGAGGTTGGTCTGTTGGTGTCGAGGTGTCTGATATTGGAGAAAATATTGCTAAAAAACTAAAGCCCTCAGGTGCTGATGAAGTGACTCGCCCACGATTGGAGCCCTGTTTGTTAAGCTCCGTGGTGATGCATTCTGGTGTATCCTCTGGAAGTGGACATTACTCTTCATATGCTAGAAATGTTCCTGGGTCAGGGCCTTCAGGACCCTGCCAGCAGTCTACAGGTGATTCTTTAGTTTCTCCTCGGGCTAAGTTGTTGACAGGGGAGAGTCCTTCTACTGTTGTAGAAAGTGACACTGGTAAGTCAAGAGAATGGTTTCTGTTCAATGACAGCAGAGTGACATTTCCCTCATTTCAGTCAGTCCAGAAAATGACCAGTAGATTTCCAAAGGACACTGCTTATGTTCTGTTCTACAAAAAACGAAATAGCACCCGTGGCTTCAGTTCGGCAAACGGAGACCCTCCCCTCCAGAAAGACCTCGTGGATGCAATTATGAAAGATAACAAACGATACTTGCGGGTAAGATGTAAATCCTCTCCAAAGAGGGGTCCCCAAAAGGGGATGGGGAGCAGGACGGAGGCCCGGAGAGAAGAGAGAAGCACAGCCAGCTGAGCGGGGGATGCAGGCAGGAAAGAGGGGACAGGCTGCAGGAGAGAGAGGGAAACTCAGGGCAGGAAGCAGGAGATGGTGACAGAAAAAAGAGAAGGACAGGGAGCGGGAGAGAGAGATGTGGAGAAAGACAAAAAAAGCAAGAGGCTATAGGGCAGGGAAGGAGGGATTAAAAAAGATCAGGGAGCCAAAGAGAGACAAAAAGGGAAAGAAAAATATCGTGATGGGCTACAGAGAGAGAGGGAAGAATTAAAACATGGGGTCAGGGAGCGGGACAGAGAGCTCTGGGGAGAGGCCAAAAATAGCAATTTTGGGCAACTGACTCCATTTCTCGAGCACTGCTCAGGAACTGCATTACCGGGAGGCTCAAGAAACGTGCGGCCTGCCAAAGCCCTGTCCTGGGCCCAATCCTGCACCCTAACATTGGTGACAAACATCACCTTGCAGAGTGGCCGGGAGTGGGGGGAAAAAAAGCCCAACTGGGAGGAAAAAAAAATTGCCCATCTGTTTGTTTGATTGTTTTGCTTTTTACAAAAGGCTATTTAAGCTCTGAATGCAGCCTGGAAGGAAAAGGAACCTGGCGTCCCAGGCTGGATACATTTAAAGCCCAAAGCCACTCAACAGCCGCACAAACCATTGCTCCCTCCCACTGTGCACACTCTGCTGCCTGCCTGCAGGTACAGGCAGCTGCCCTGTTTCTTGAGCATTCCCCAGAAGCGGCACCACCAGGCAGCTCAGAAAAACTGACTGCCTGCAAAAACTTGAGAACAGCTTAATTCTGGGCAATTTTTCCTGTCTTTAGGGCTGCTGGTGAAAGACTCATCCGTTGAGAGATGGCTCAGGACCACGCCGGGGCAGCAGTGCTGCTTTCTGGATCCCGTGGCAGTAATGGGCAGAGGGACAGGCTGTCAGATGCCAGAGCAGGTACGTACGCGGGGTGTCAGGGTCATCCCTGCTTGTTTTGTCCCAGCGAAGCCCCAGCAGTGCCAGTGCCGTGCTGCAGCCCCGGGCTCAAGGAGCCGGGCATTTGTGCAGGCTGCAGCACTGGGCTTCCCCCGCTTGTCTCCAGCTCTGCTTTCTGCCAGCACCGGGGGCACTGCAGAATGGCCTGCCCGCTCCCCACAGCCGTCCTGACCCCCATCTGCAGCTCGTACGTGGTGTCCATGTCACACAGCTGATGTGGGGGTGGCAGGTCTCTCTTGGGGCACCCAGGGAATGGGGGAAAAGCAAACGCAGTCCCTCCCTTTTGATCTTTGTCCCAAGGGTGACCTAGCAGAGATGTACCCTGCGCTGAAGAGTGTCCTGCAGGAAGGTGACAGACGATTACAGGGCAACGCTGTGACCTGCCTGACAGCAAAGGTGCCCAGTGGCCACAGAGCAGCCCAGGTGAGTTGGTTCTCTTGGCGGCCACCACAGCAGCCTTCCTGTACCCCTGGTTTGGGTGCGATATGGAGCATCACATCGAAGTTTCTCAGGCATCCAGGCATGAGGATGGTTTCCCAGTGCCCCCGTGAGAGATCCTGCTCCCAGGAAGCACCTCCCCATAGAGCTGAGGTTGTCTCCAGCCTGTATCTGGAGCTGGGCAGTGCTGCCTGAGGGGTCTCGCAGGCAGGACGGGTTCATCTGCCTGGTGGCTCTGGCACGGCAATGATGAGCTGAAGCCCTGTGGCCATGGCTGGCTGGTTCAAAGTGTCTGAGTGCCTCAGCCTTCTCCCTGGGACTGTTAACCCGGGCACTTTTTCAGGGTGTGAAGGTGGGTGCCGGTCTTGTCCTGTTGGCTCTGTCCCACTCCCACTTCAAAGTTGTGATGTCTGAGATCCGGGGCCACCTGAAGGCTCTGGCAGAGATCTCCGGGGAGTTTGTGTTCCATGTTTTGATATCTTGGGGCTACAAAGTGCTGGGGTTCTGGGATGCTAAGGCTACAGTTGGCTAGGGTTATGGGGTGGCAGGCTTATGGTATGCCAGAGTTGAAGCAAGTGTCATGGTTTAACCGCAGACGGCAGCTGAGCACCACGCAGCCTCTCGCTCAGTCCCACCCCCGGCAGGATGGGGGAGAGAATAGCAAGGGTAAAAGTGAGTCAAGCAAAAGCTGTGTGCGCAAGCAAAGCAAAACAAGGAATTCATTCACCATTTCCCATGGGCAGGTGGGTGTACAGCCATCTCCAAGAAAGCAAGGATCCATCATATGTAATGGTGTGGTGGGTTGACCCTGGCTGGAGGCCAGGTGCCCACCAGAGCCGCTCTCTCACTCCCCCCATTCACTAAACAGGGGAGAAAAGGCATAACGAAATGCTTGTAGGTCGAGATAAGGACAGGGAGAGATCACTCACTAATTATTGTCACGAGCAAAACAGACCGAACTTAGAGAGGGAATTCATCTAATTTATTACTAGGCAAAACAGAGTAGAGGAATGAGAAAATAAAATTCACTCTTAAAACACCTCCCCCCAGCGCTCCCATCTTCCCGGGCTCAACTTCACTCCCGCCTTCAACCTTCCCCCCCTCAGCAGCACAGGGGGACGGGGAGTGGGGGTTACGGTCAGTTCATCACACGGTGTTTCTGCCGCTTCTTCATCCTCAGGGGGAGGACTCCTCTCATCGTTCCCCTGCTCCAGCATGGAGTCCCTCTCATGGGGTGCAGACCTTCAGGAGAAAACTGCTCCAGCGTGGGGTCCCCCACGGGGTCACAAGTCCTGCCAGCAAACCTGCCCTGGCATGGGCTCCCCTCTTCACGGGTCCACCGGTCCGGCCAGGAACTTGCTCCAGCGTGGGCTTCCCACAGGGCCACAGCCTCCTTCAGGTGCCTCCACCTGCTCCGGCGTGGGGTCCTCCACAGGCTGCAGGTGGAATCGCTACACCCCCTCATCCTTCCTCCATGGGCTGCAGGGGGACAGCCTGCTTCACCATGGTCTTCACCACGGGCTGCAGGGGGATCTCTGCTCCGGCGCCTGGAGCTCCTCCTGCCCCTCCTTCTGCACTGACCTGGGTGTCTGCAGAGTTTCTTACAGCTTCTCACTCCTCTCTCCGGCTGCAAAAGCTCTCTCTAACTGGTTTTTTTTCCTTCTTAAATATGTTCTCACAGAGGCGCTGATTGGCTCGGCCTTGGCCAGGGGCGGGTCCATCTCGGAGCCGGCTGGCATTGGCTCTATCAGACACAGGGGAAGCTTCTGGCAGCTTCTCACAGAAGCCACCCCTGTAGCCCCCCCTGCTACCAAAACCTTGCCACGCAAACCCAACACAAATGGTTACTTGGAAAGACAAATGCCATCACTCCAAATGTCCCCATCCTCCTTCTTCTTCCCCCAGCTTTATATGCTGCATATGATGTCATATGACATGGAATATCCCTTTGGTCAGGTGGGGTCAGCTGTCTTGGCTGTTTCCCCTCCAAACTTCTTGTGCACCCCCAGCCTCCTTGCTGTTGGGGTGGTGTCAGGATCAGAAAAGGCCTCGACTCCATGTAAGCCCTGCTCAGCAATAACATATCCATCCCTGTATCATCAACACTGTCTTCAGCACAAATCCAAAACACAGCCCCATCCTAGCTACTCTGAAGAAAATGAACTCTATCCCAGCCAAGACCAGCACAGGCAGCTTCCCCAGGCTGTCCAGTGACCACGGGCACAGGCCAGACCCTGCTCTGCTGGGCCTTCACGTCTGTCCCAGGAGGACTGGCTGTGCGAGGACACTGCTGTGTGCCCCCACCCTGCACACTCACACACTTTAGCTGTTCACTGGCGTTTTCATCTGTGGGCCCCATTCTTGGGCATGTTCTTGAGAGCGACTTTGGAGGAAGGCTTAAGCCTTCATGCACTGCCCTGAGGAGATGCCCTTTCATGATGGAACCACTCCTACGGAGGCCAGCTCTGTCACAGAAGTGCCCGTTGCCTGTCCCTGCCTGCGGTCCCAGGACGACCACGCAGCAGGACTGTGACCAAGCTGCAGAGCAATCAGGCCTTCCACCAAAGCCAAGGGATCAGAAAGAGAGTGTGGAAGTGAAAAGAGAACAGCTCTGGGAGATCAAGTTCTTCCTGGCAGTGCTGCCATGCCAGGACTCTCTTCCCTGCCACCTCTGCACACAGGAACTGTCCCTGCACCTCAATAAAGCTCTTGGAGGAAGGATCTCAGAAAAAACCCGACCTTGCTGCAGGTTCCTTTATTTTACTTAAACACACAGAGAGCATGGCTCCTCGTTTACACAGCCACTCGGTCAGAAAAGCGCAGCAGAGACTGAATTAGAGAGGGGATGACAACATCATTGCAAGTAAAACACCATCATCAACAATATAAATTAGAGACGACAGGCTGGGCCTGTAATGAGTTAAATAATAGTTGTTATGCAGCAGAAGATGGGCAGTTTTTTGCTTCTGAATATCATGCAGTGATCAGTTTCCACACTGCATCCTTGAGCTCCTTGTTCCTCATGCTGTAGATGAGGGGGTTCATGGCTGGAGGCACCACCGAGTACAGAAGTGACACCACCAGGTCCAGAGATGGGGAGGAGATGGAGGGGGGCTTCAGGTAGGCCACCATGCCGGTGCTGATAAAGAGGGAGACCACGGCCAGGTGAGGGAGGCACGTGGAAAAGGCTTTGTGCCGTCCCTGCTCAGAGGGGATCCTCAGCACGGCCCTGAAGATCTGCACATAGGACACCACAATGAAAACAAAACACCCAAAGACTAAACAGGCACCAGTCACAGTTAGCCCAACTTCCCTGAGGTAGGCGTCTGAGCAGGAGAGCTTGAGGATCTGGGGGATTTCACAGAAGAACTGGTCCACAGCATTGCCGTGGCAGAGGGGTAGGGAAAATGTATTGGCCGTGTGCAGCAGGGCATGGAGAAACCCACTGCCCCAGGCAGCTGCTGCCATGTGGGCACAAGCTCTGCTGCCCAGGAGGGTCCCGTAGTGCAGGGGCTTGCAGATGGCAACGTAGCGGTCGTAGGCCATGATGGTGAGAAGACAACACTCTGCTGAAATGAAAAAGAGAAAGAAAAAGACCTGTGCTTCACATCCTGTCTGGGAGATGGCCCTCGTGTCCCAGAGGGAATTGGCCATGGCTTTGGGGAGAGTGGTGGAGATGGAGCCAAGGTCGAGGAGGGAGAGGTTGAGGAGGAAGAAGTACATGGGGGTGTGGAGGTGGTGGTCACAGGCTATGGCAGTGATGATGAGGCCGTTTCCCAGGAGGGCAGCCAGGTAGATGCCCAGGAAGAGCCAGAAGTGCAAGAGCTGCAGCTCCCGTGTGTCTGCGAATGCCAGGAGGAGGAACTGGGTGATGGAGCTGCCGTTGGACATTTGTTCACTCTGGGCTTGGGGAACTGTTGAAAGAGGACAAGACATTGACAAGTCAGGGCAGACTTCTTTGAGCCTGTCCTATGCTGTTTCTCAAAAAATCCCCTCAAAATTACTTTTCATTTTTGGGAGGAAACTTTGTTCAATTCCTTTTTCTGAGCTCACCTTTGTGCTGCTGAGTGAGGGCACTTTCTCTGAAGGGGCAGAAATCCTCATCTTTCACCTTGCTCTCAGCCTGGACACTGGTGAGCCCTGAGGGACAAAAGGGCTCCCTGATCCCTAATGCAGAGTCAGGAGAGCTGGTCTGCCCACGAGTGACCTGCTGGTCACCAGGCAGGTGCCCTGTAATTTTTACACCTCTTTCATTGCAGGATGATCTCTACACACAATGTACTTGAAGAAGACACTGGACTGTTGTGAGCTCAGAAGAGTCCAGTTTCAAAGTCCATTTCTCAAACCTCTTTTTTTTTTTTTCTCTGTGCACCTGAGCAGACAGTGATGCTGACGGATGACCTGGCTCTCTGCTCCCTGGGGTTGTCCCTGCCGGGAGCCATTTCTCTGTCTCCAAGTCTCCTCCCTGTCAGTGCTCACAGACCACATCCCACCTGCTCTGTGCTCAGCTCTGCCCTGAAGACACCTCCTGGCAGCAGGGCTCTGCCCAGGGGCAGCTTTCTGTTAGAGCATTCGTTCTTTAGAGGAAAGCTGAGATCACAGACCCTGCAACGGTCTTCATCTTTAAGTTAGTCCCTACCTTGACCTTCCTCTTGAAATGCTGCCTCTACTAATGTCCTGCATGTCATCCTGAGCTGTGAAGAACCATGACTCATGCAGCACCCTCTCAACACCAGGACCCTGGCCTGCCAAGGTTCACTTCTTAACTCCCAGCTTCTCCCTGCACCGTCATGGGGAGCTCCCCAGGCAGGTTGAGTGCTGACCCTGGCAGGTGGCAGAGTCCCTGCCCCGGCACACAGCCATAGTCTGGTCCAGGACAATCCTGGAAGCCCTGGCTGCACACTCACCTTCACACCTCTGCAGTTGTCCCTGTCACCCTGTCATGCCCTGTCCCTCTGATGGTGCAGCAGGAAAACCCTGCTCTGGAGCACGTCCTCCTCCTCTATAGAAGAGAGAGATCCCATAGGCTGTGGGTTATGCCAGCTTTAGGAGATCCCTCCATGAACTGCAGCTGCATTGGCCTGCACCCAGAGACTTACTGTGTCAAGGGCCGTGAAGATTTCTCCTCTTCTGAGCTCTCAGCATCCTCCCAGTCCCATCTGCCTTTAGCCGTTCTCTTCCCCTCACTGCCTGCAGGCAGTGCCCTCAGCCCTGCTGCGCTTTGCAGAGGAGCTGCTCCTGGGCAGAGCTGTCTCTCTGCAGCGCTGCCCGCTTGCCATGAGCTCCCTCCATCCCAGGAGCCCAGCTCAGATCAACAGCAGAGGACCAGCCCAAGGCATTTTAATGACCCCTCTGAGGGAAGGTTTGGTCCCTCAACCTCAGACACTGAGAGGAAATTGAAGAAACCTTTGAAGAAGTCCAAGTCAGATGCAAACTCCAAAGTTTCTTGGAGTGTTAACAGGTCCCACCGAGGACCATTACCGACGAAGCCTCCCCAGGGGCTGGTTAGAGCAGAAAGCTGGAGGCAGAGATGACAGGTAGACAAAGGCAATGTAAAGGTGGAACAGATTCTGAGTAATCCTGGATGTGTTATATTCACCCAAAGGGAAGGCTGAATTCAGCAGGCCCTGGTCCTCATGGCTGACCTAAACTTTCCCAATATTGGCTGAAGGGGCACAGCAAGGTGAAAGCCATCCAGGAGGTTTCTGGAGTTCATTGACAACACCTTCCTGACAAGGGTGTCCGAGGAGCCAGTGAGAGGGCGCTGTCCTGCAGGACGTCATACGTCGAAACAAGGAAGAGCTGGTCAGGGATGGAACAGCCAGGGGTGGGAAAGTAGAGTTGAGGTTCCTGAGAGAAGGGAACAAGGCAAAGAGCAGGACTTGAGGAGAGACAGCTTTGGCGTGCTGAGGAACCTGCTTGGAAGAATCCCATGGTTTAGGGTCCTGCAGAGAAGAGGGAAGAGCTGTTTGCTAGACAAGGATCTCCTCTTCAAGCTTCGGAACAGTACACCCAGACATGCAGGAAGTCAAGCAACATTGCAGGAGGCTGGACTGGATGAGAAAGGAGCCCCTGACAAAAATCCAGCATGAAGAGGAAGCACAGAGAAGGTGGAAGCTGGCTGCCTTCCAGCCTCAGTGGTTCTGTGATTCTGTGATGGAGACAGCTCTGTGCGTGTGTGTGTGTGTGTTTTGGAACTGGAGGGGTGAGGGGATCCCAGGGCCAGCTCCTGCATAGATGGCGAGTCTAAGAGCAGCTCCTGGAGACATCACTACAGTATGCATGTCTATACAGGCCGATGTTTTCCATTAACAGCCTAGCACACAAACAGCCCAACCCTCGCTTCTCCTTTCTCCACTGGCAGTGGTCTGGCTTGGCCTAGAGACCTCCCGCGATCCCTTCCAGGGTGAGTGATTGTGCATTTCCTTCCACCACAGGTCTTCCCTTGATGGCAGCAGGCAGAGCACTCAGGTTCCCCATGATCGTGGAAGTGAGCAGACATAAGTCCACAGTGATCAGCTGTGGCTTTTTTGTCCCACTGAAGTCATTGACGCAGGGCTGCTAGGCAGGTAACCCCAAGCAGGCCTCATCATACCTGAGCTTAACCTTTGGTTTTCTTTTCCCTTCTTCTCCCTCCCAAGTTCTCCTCTTTGATCATCTTCATACCTTCCTCTACAAACAGCCCAACTCTGCCCTTTCCCCACCGGCCCTGGCGTTTCTGGCTTTGTACCCTCCTTGGATGTTTCTAAGATGGTTGTCGTGCTGATTCCCACATTGGTCTGTACAAACTAGGAACTCCTTTCATTAGCTGTAGTGTCCTGCAGTTTCTGATGCTGAGGTCTTGTGTTGATGGCTCACCACAATCAGGGCCAGCCATTGGCACACAAACAGGAACAGCTGGCAAAAAGGAGTTGCAGTCCAGGGGGACTTTGAGAAACTCTGGGATTTGGCCAACAGGAGCTAGTAAAGTTTTTCAAGGAGAAGTGGTCAGTCGTGCATCAGGGGGGGGAATAACCCCATATATCAGAGCAGGATGGGTCCTGACCGGCTTAGCAGTGACCCTGAGGAGAAGGGTCTTGAAAACACTTTCCCATAGCCCCTACAGACGCTGTGACAGCTCTTCATACTAGAGTCTTACAGAAGGCTTCACAAATAGTGAGAAGTGGGTGGGATGGGGAGGAGAATGGGCAAAGGCAAAACCTCATGGGTTGAGATAAGGAGAGTTAATTGGGACAGCAAAGGGAGAGGGAAATAACAACAACAGTACTTAACAGAATACACAAAACTGGTGATACACAATGCAGTTTCTCACCCAACGACCGTACAACTCAGACCGCACGCTCCGACTGGTCCCAAAACCGGACCGTCCCTGAGCCACGCGCCCTGGAGCCGCACTGCCCCTCCCCGACTAGCTCCCCTTTTATACTGAGCATGATATCACATGGTAGGGAATACTCCTTTGGCTAGCTTGGGTCACCTGTCCTGGCTGTGTCCCATCCCAGCTTCTGGTGACAATTAACTCTATCCTAGCCGAACCCGGGACAGTCAGAAACTTCCCAGGCATTCTCACTTCTCAGACAAGTCCTTAAGTACTTAAGCATTCCTGAGCAGCAGCTTCCAGCTGCTCCGGTTGCCTCCCCTGCTCCTCCTGGCCAGGGCAAGAGATGGCTGGGGCTGGCATGCTCTAGAGGGGACTCCTGGGGGTCTCCAGAGGCAGGCAGTGGGGGTTCATGCCTGCTCTGTTTCCTTTTGTTGCAGCCCTCCTGCCCTTGGCGAAAGACACCGATCCCTCGGTCAGCTGTCTGGCAACTCAGACCGTCTTCATCCTGTCAAGTGAGGTGCCAACAGCACGATGGAGCCTGCGGTCGCTGCGCTGCTGGCCCTGCCAAGCCCTGCAGAGATGAAGTTGTTCTCTTGAACACGGCCACATTTGAATAGATTTTTCTCTTTTTTATTAGTAAAGCTGGAACAAAAAGCCCAGTCCCATGCTGTCCTTCCCATGGGGACCCCCCCGAGTGTGCCAAGCAGACAGCGTCATGCCTGGTCTCTGCTGCTGCCTGCAGGACAGCACGCCTCGACCCAGGGTGTGCTTGCAACAAAGCCCCAGCTGCCCTGCCAGACCACAACACGCGGAGGGGAGGAGGGGAGAAGCTTTAGCCCAGCCTGCCCCTGCCGGGACACCTGAGGACGCGAAAAGGCAGCCGTGCTCTGCCAAGCTGGCAAGCCCTCATTGGTCCTGGCATCAAAATCCTCTCTTGTGCTGGGGAGCTGTGCTGGCTTTGGCTGGGGCAGAGTTGACTTTTGTCATAGTAGCGAGTATGGGGCTGTGTGTTGGATTTGTGCTGGAAACAGCGCTGATCACCCAGGGATGATTGAGTCACTGCTGAGCATACTCTAAATTTCTTTCTTCCCTTTGAGTTTTTCCTGCAGCTGCTTGCTCATCCATGCAGGCAACAACCTACGGGATCTTTCTCCAGAGTAGAGGAGGAGGAGGAGATGATCCAGAGCAGGGACTCCCTGCTTCACCGTCAGGGACAGAACATGACAACTCCCTTCTTATGGAAAGGAGTCTACCTGTCTTATCGGGAGTAAGATAAGAAGCAACAAAACCGAGTGGCTTAATCGCTCTTTGATGAGGTCAGCACCAGGACCCACCTTATAAGGCCATGTGGACCCACCCCTCCTTGGTGAGGTCAGCACCAGGACCCACCTTATAAGGCCATGTGGACCCACCCCTCCTTGGTGAGGTCAACACCAGGACACACCTTATAAGGCCCCACAGCCCCACCCCTCCTTTGTGAGGTCAGCGCCAGGACATGCATATAAGGCCATATGCGCCCACCCTTGGCTCATTGCAGACGCTGACTGCGCACCTGCATGGTCAAGGGAGGCAGCAGCTGCTGAGAGGGAGTGACGCACGACGTTGGTGGCTGTTGGTGGCCGTGTTTGGTTGCCATCCCTGCAGCCATGAGCCGGGACGGTGCGGGACGGGGGCCTGTGGCACGCAGCCGCCCCTCACCCTGCCGGGGCCCGGTGCAGAAGGACGAGCAGAAGCAGCAGCGGGAGAGGCTGCGGGCTGAGCTGGAGGCCGAGCGACTCCGCTCCCAAGAGCTGCGCCAGCGCTTCGCCGCTGAAACTCGCCAGCTGAAGGAGGCGGCAGAGCGGGAGCAGCGGCTCCTGGCCGAACGGCTGCACTCCAAATGGGAGCAGCAGCAGGCACGGGAGCTCCAGCGGCTGCGGGAGCTGAACCAGCGGCAGCGGGCGGCGCAGATCCGCCAGCTGCTGCGCTCAAAGGAGGCTGAGCTGCGCGAGGTGCAGGGGATGCTGCAGCAGCAGCGTGGTGACGCCATCCGTCAGGCACGGGACCTGCAGCAGCAGCTGGCCAAGGAGCTGGTGAGAGGAGCCTGGAGCAGCAGCCAGGCCCGCGGGAAGCTCCAGGACGTCCTCGGCAAGCTGCGCTGGGACACCAATGGCGAGCAGGCTGCCCGCATCCTCCGCCTGCAAGACGAACTGCTACAACAGAGGAGACTCTTCCAAAATTACATCTTGGAGCGGTTCGAGGGCCAGCAGCCTGCTTCCTGCAAGGAGGCCAGGGCCAAGGCTACGACCTGGCAGCGCCTGCAGACCCTCCTGGACACTGGGACCATCGGGCCCCGCTCTTTGGAGAGCCTCACGGCATCTCCCTCCTGCCATGCTGACCTCCAGGAGGAAGGAAGCGGCGTGGAGGTTTTGCTCAAGGCTGTGGGGCAAGACTTGGCGCCGCACAGCTTGCACTCCCCGCCACAAGGAAGTGCCGGCAGCGGGCGGTCTGTGGCAGAGGTGGGCGTTCAGACCGAATCAGAGAATCAGGAGGACTGGCTGCTTGGGAGCAGTCACAGCAGGCTGCTGGAGCAGAACGCCTGCCTCCAGAGCACCCTGAAAGACCTGGAGAGGCGGTGCCGTGCCCTTCAAGAGGAGAACTGTCTTCTGAGGAAGGGAAGCTCTCCTGAAGTGCGGGAGGAGGTGGAGAAGCTCCAGCAGAAGAGTGCTAAGCTGCGTCTCCTTAGCAAGCAGCTGCAAGAGCGAGCCAGGAAACTGCAGAGCATCCATCAGCTGATCAATGCTCGAGTGCCACTGCACATCTAAAGCTCCCCTGAGGAACTGTGTAGGACATCGTTCCCTCAGCAGAGAGCTGGAGAAATGGGAGAGCCTGCTGGAGCTTTGCTGGCACGGGCCGAGCAGGATGACTTCTGACAGAAGGCTGCTGAGGAGCTTCAGGCTCAAGTGGCTGCAGATGAAGAGGGCTCCTGTTACGTGAGCACCCACTGCCCAACTTGGTCCCCTCACATCTTGCTGAAGAAGCTTCAGATGATGGACAACCTGCTGACACCAGTCTCCAGAGAGAAGTGATTGGTATCAGGACAGAGATGATGTCTGTCCTGTCTTCCAATACCTTCTTATTAAATCTTTTCTCCTCTGTCTCTCACTCTCTGCCCTGTGTGTCTGTGAACTGAAAGGACGATGTGCCAGCTACTGGGGGGCTGGCGTGGGTGGACTGGGTGCCAGCTCCTGGAGTCAACCGGGGGTGTGGGCACCCCTGGCTTGTGGTGCCAGCTACTGGAGTGGCTCCCAGCGCAGCTGCTGGAGCGAGTGGGGGGTCTCAGTGCAGCTACTGGAGCGAGTGGGGCTGCTTGATGTTGACAGTTTCCTGCCTCCAGCTTTCCTGCACCCACCTCAGGATCTCGGAGAACGACAAGAAGTGAAAGCAATGAACCCTGGCACTGCATTGCTCATGACGCGGCTTTTCCACTCAGAACAGTGGTTGCTCTGCATCATCATGGAGACTAATTGTCTGGTTTTGGGGGAGTGCCTTGGAAGCAATGCAGGGGCCCAGTTTAACGGAGTCTCACCTAGAGAGAGGGAGCCAGTCTGTGGCCCAAATGTCTCACACAACAGCCACCATGTGAGAGAAAGGGAAGCATTACGCTTGCTGTATTGTTGAGTCACCAACTCGAGTAATGATGAGACACCAAAGATAAGGAACTTTCCCCAGGTCTCACTAAGCATGCACTCACATTTTCCCATTGCCTTTCACCGAACTATCCAAAAACTCTCTCTACAGCAAGAAAGTGCATGTGCCCAGGACCGTTCCCTGGAATGGCGGCCAACTGGCACAATTACCCTTGTCATTTTCCATCTCAATATGAGGAAAAACATCTTCACGCTGAGGGTGACCGAGCACTGGAACAGGCTGCCCAGAGAGGTTGTGGAGTCTCCTTCTCTGGAGAGATTCAGAACCCACTTGGACACGATTCTGTGACACCTGCTCTAGGTGATCCTGCTTTAGCAGTTGGGTTGGACTAGCTGATCTCCAGAGGTCCCTTCCAACCCCGACCATTCTCTGAGTCTGTGATAACCCTCTGCCACGGCAATGCTGTGGACCAGAACCTACTCGCTGGCGGGGCAGTGCGAGGAGCAGAGAAGCCCTTGACGCTGTGCGAGCACTGCTCAGCAGTAACTAACGCATCCCTGTGTCACCAACAGCGTTTTCAGCACAAATCCAAACCACAGCCCCATCCCAGCACTCGGAGGAAATTTATCCCAGCCAAAAACAGGACACAGGTTCAGGAGCGACAAGTTGGGAGTTATGAATTAGAGAATTGTGAGTTAGAAACCTCATGAATTAAGTGGTGAACAAGTGAATTCCTGTGGGAGACGAGCCTGTACAAAGGGGACTGAGCCCTTATTTGCTGTGTTTGTTTTTTGTTTTTTTTTCCTTCCCTAATGAGCTCACCAAATAAGGTTGCATTTACAGAGTATGTTTTCCTCCTGCAAATGCGAGAGATCTTGCTGGGATGGGTGGAGAAGAGAGGGTCTCTCCCGTGATGCGATGCAGTAAACATGCGCACTGAGCAATGCAGGAAGCACAAAGCACTGGTCAGGCATTACAACACTGGAGCTGAGGAAAAAAGATAAAGCTGGAGTTCTGCGGAAACTGCATCTCTGGGCTCTGTCCCCAAGGCGGATCCTCTTTCTCCCTGTCCCCTAACCAGAGGTAGCTGTCCCATTCTGAAAGAGAAAAGATGCCCTTGGAATCCTCATGGCAGTGGCCCAGGGAGACCTGCGGACAGAGGGCGGGATGACTGTGGATGCCGGAGGCACATCTGGCGCATCCACCAGCACCGGCACCATCGCTGCTGCTCCCGCCCCCGCCGTGCCCACCGGTAGAACCGCGGCCCCTCGATGTCGTGGCTGCAGCGGAGGAAGAGGCAATGGCAGGAGGTGCTGAGGCCGCTGACTGTGGAGGGATATTAGTTGTTCAACCTAAATAAGGAAGTTTTAATTAGAATAAACTGCTTAGGATTCTAATAGGGTGGGAATTGTGCTGTGTGCTTAGCTTTACTTAGCACGAGTACCTAGATTTGCTGAAGCGTGTAGGCCGTGATAGAGGTCTTTTTTTCTCAGTAATTTTCCTAGTAGTTTTCCTAACAGGTAGTGCAGTGCTGTGTTGAGTCTTTGAGTATGGGAAAGTATTTTGATATCACACTAATGTCTTGGTAGTGTTTTTCCCAAGCCTGGGACTCTTCCGTTCTCCATGGTCCACCAGCAAGGGCCAATTCCTTATCCACCAAGTGGTCCGTCTGTCAAATCCATGTCTCTCCAATTTAGAGACAAGGATGTCGTGTGAGACAGTGTCAAATGCTTTGCACATATCCAGGTAGATGACGGCACTCTCTCTTCCCTTATCCACCAATGCTGTAACCCCATCATACCATTATAAAGGATCACCAAATTGGTCAGGCACAATTTGCCCTTAGTGAAGCCATGTTGGCTGTCATGTCAAATCACCATTGGACTAAAGGATGTGTGGACAGCGGGTGAAGGGCGCGTGAGGGGCGGGGGTATGGGTCCCAAGGTGTAATTACCCCAGGATTTCTTGGTTCTGGGTCTCTCAGCCCAGCCCGGGCTGACCCTGCTGCTGCACCTTTCAATTAAATCAATTCTTTCATAAAATCTGATGCCTGAGACCCTGCTGCAGGAAACCTAGGGTCGAGCCTGAAGAAGGAGGAAGCGCGCCCAAGAATAACTCTGTGTGCGCGCGCGTGTGTGTGTGTGTGTGCAACACCATGAATGGTGTGTGAATGCTCGGGCAGCAGCTATGCCTTTAACACTGACCCAGCGAGGGACCTGGGGAAGGGTGAGGGGCTGACCGGGGGGTCCCCTCGGGTGCCAGTGGAGTCCCCAGTGGGGTCCCCGGGGAGTCTCACTGTGACGCAGGGCCACCCTGGCAGGATGCCGATGGCCCGGCAGCCGCAGCCCAGTCAGCACCAGCGAGGTGTTGAGGCCGCAGCAGATGAAGCGAGGGCAGGGCGGGCAGGGGACCTGCCACGTGGGGACACCGGGGACAGAGACGGGGACGAGGGCCAGGGGTTGGGCCAGGGGTGAGGACAGGGCCCCAGTGGGGACAGGGCACCTGTGGGGAAAGGGATGGGGATGGGGCACCTGTGGGGGTGACAGTGGGGACAGGGACAGGCACAGGACACCTGTGGGGACAGGGACAGGGATGGGGATGGGGATGGGGACAGGGATGGGGACAGGACACCTTTAGGGAGAGTCACAGGGACAAGGGTGGGGACAAGACACCTGCAGGGGCAGGGACAGGGATGGCGACAGTGATGGGAACAGGGACAGGGACAGTGGGGGGACAGGAGAGGGATGGGGACATGCAGGAACCTACAGGGATGACACTGGGCTGAGGGAGAGGGTCAGGGATGGGGCCAGGACACCTGTGGGGACAGGGACAGGACAGTGACGGGGACGGGGACGGGGACAGGGACAGGGGGTGGCCTGTGACCTGTGTGACCACCACGTGGTCCAGCCCCAGGTGGTTGTACCCCATGGACCAGGCCACCACCTTGAGGACAGGGTGACAGTGAGGTGACATCACTGGGGAAACCCCCCAGGGTGGCAGGGACCTGCCTAGGGACACCTCTCTTACCTTGCTGAGCAGCAGCAGAGGGATGGGCACAGGGTGGCCAGGGCACATCCCGCATCGCTGTGAGAGTTCACGGGTCATGTGAAAGGGCATGTTTTGGGGTGAATTTAGGGGATTTGGGAGGTTCTGGGGGGGGTCATACTGGTGAGGAAGGTGACGGTGCGAACGGGCTGGCAGAGGGGTGCGGGGCCAAGTGGGCCACATCCAGCTGCAGGTTGTACACCTTGTTTATCTTTGAGATGGCACGGTATTTCCAAATGATCTTCCTTTGAAGCAAGAATGAAATTCTACCCTGCAGCATCAGATTTGTTGTGAAATTGTCTGAGCAGCCAGGCATCAGGTTAGGAAAGCTAAAGCCCTGATAGGATTGAATCTGGCAAAGGACGCCAAGGCTGGGCGAAGGATGGATTGAGAGCAGCCCTGAGGAGAAGGACTTGGGCGTGTTGGTGGATGAGAAGCTCAACATGAGCCAGCTGTGTGCACTCACAGCCCAGAAAGCCAACCGTGTCCTGGGCTGCATCAACAGCAGCATGACCAGCAGGTCGAGGGAGGAGACACCCCCCACACACACTCTGCTCTCATGAGACCCCCCCCTGCAGTACCACGTCCAGCTCTGGGGTCCCCAGGACAAGGACATGGAGCTGTTGAAGCAAGTCGAGAGGAGGCCACGAAGATGATCAAAGGGCTGGAGCACCTCTGCTATGCAGACAGACTGAGAGACTTGGGGCTGTTCAGCCTGGAGAAGAGAAGGCTCTGGGGAGACCTAATAGCAGCATTCCAGTCCCTAAAGGGGCTACAGGAAAGATGATGAGGGACTGTTTATGAGGGAGTGTAGTGACAGGACAAGGGGTAATGGGTTTAAGCTGAAGGAAGGTCGATTTAGATTAGATGTTAGTAAGAAATTCTTTACTGTTAGAGTGGTGAGGTACTGGAAGAGGTTGCCCAGAGAGGTTGTGGAGGCCCCATCCCTGGAAGTGTTTAAGGCCAGGTTGCATGAGGCTTTGGGCAAGCTGGTCTAGTGGAGGGTGTCCCTGCCCGCAGCAGGGGGGTTGGAACTAGATGATCTTTGAGATCCCTTCCAACCCAAACCATTCTATGATGATTCGATGATGATGAGGAGGTACAGGTGTGAGACACCACAGGACGATGGCCTGCAGTGGAGAGGATAGAGGGATGACGAAAGTCTGAAAAACGCCCAACAGAGATGAACTCTTTCTCCCCTTGGCTATGGCTGTTGTCTCTGCCACTGATGCCTATGAGGGAGCACCTCATCCTTACAGCACTAGAGTCTCATGGCCTCCCCTTCCCCACCCGGGAGACTGGGAGGTGTTGGACCCTGGTCCTGCCCTTGACATTGCCCATCCTCACATCACACTGCCCCAGGAAGAGCCCTGAGCAATGTGTGAGGGACAGGATCTCCCTTCCCAGGGGCTGGGGGTCACAGCTTGTCCCTTTGACTTGATACAAGACATCCAGGATTACTCAGAATCTGTTCCACCTTTACATTGCCTTTGTCTACCTGTCATCTCTGCCTCCAGCTTTCTGCTCTAACCAGCCCCTGGGGAGGCTTCGTCGGTAATGGTCCTCGGTGGGACCTGTTAACACTCCAAGAAACTTTGGAGTTTGCATCTGACTTGGACTTCTGGAGAGGTTTCTTCAATTTCCTCTCAGTGTCTGAGGTTCAGGGACCAAACCCACCCTCAGAGGGGTCATTAAAATGCCTTGGGCTGGTCCTCTGCTGCTGATCTGAGCTGGGCTCCTGGGATGGAGGGAGCTCATGGCAAGCGGGCAGCGCTGCAGAGAGACAGCTCTGCCCAGGAGCAGCTCCTCTGCAAAGCGCAGCAGGGCTGAGGGCACTGCCTGCAGGCAGCGAGGGCAGACAAGAGGAACGAGAGAAGTTAAAGGCAGTCTGGGCTGGGAGGACAAGTGAGAGCTCACCAAGAGGAGAAATCATCACAGCCCTTGACACAGTAAGTCTCTGGGTGCAGGCCAATGCAGCTGCAGTTCATGGAGGGATCTCCTAAAGCTCGCATAACCCACAGCCTATGGGATCTCTCTCTTCTATAGAGGAGGAGGACGAGCTCCAGAGCAGGGTTTTCCTGCTGCACCATCAGAGGGACAGGGCATGAGAGGGACAGGGACGGCTGCAGGGTGTGAAGGTGGGTGTACAGCCCAGGGGTGCCCAGGACTGTTCTTCAGAGCAGGGTCTCTGTGCCCCAGGGGTCTCATGTGCCATGACAGGGACTCTGCCGCCTGCCAGGGTCAGCACTCAGCCTGACCAGGGAGCTCCCCACGGCATTACACACCATGGAGAAGGAGTGGGTGGAAGAAGTGACCCCCAACAGGGTAGGATCCTTCTGATATTGATTGAGAGGGTGCTGTGTAGGCAGGGCTGGTTAGTGCTCCAGATCACCACGAGGAAAATGGCGGAGGCAGCATTTCAAGAGGAAGGTCAAGGCAGGGACTACCTTCTCAGCTTTCTTCTAAGGGAAAGGGGAGAGGAGCTGTCAAGTTTGAAGAAGTCACTGAGACTCCTGAACCCTTACACTGAGGGATCAACACAGCTGCCAGAAGCCTCCTAAGTGCCTTCACCCACTCCTCTACCAGCAGACAGCACCACCATCACCTTTGCTTGCAGCATCAGTGCTTCTCTGACCTACTCCTGCGGAGCTGCTAACAGGGAGGTGCCCTGGGCAGAGCCCTGCTGCCAGGAGGTGTCTTCAGGGCAGAGCTGAGCACAGAGCAGGTGGGATGGGGTCTGTGAGCACTGACAGGGAGGAGACTTGGAGACAGAGAAACGGCTCCCGGCAGGGACAACTCCAGGGAGCAGAGAGCCAGGCCACCCCTCGGCATCACTCTCTGCTCAGCTGCTTAGAGAAAGAGAGAAGAGTTGTGAGAAATGGACTTTGAAACTGAATTCTTCTGAGCTGAAAAACATCCAGTTTCTTCTTCAAGTATATTGTGTGTGAGATCACCTCTGATGAAGAAAGGTGCAATAACCACAGGGCACCTGCGTGGTGAGCAGCAGATCACTCATAGACAGACCAGCTCTCCTGACTCTGCATTAGGGCATAAGGAGCCCTTTTGTCCCTCAGGGCTCACCAGTGTCCAGGCTGAGAGCAAGGTGAAAGATGAGGATTTCTGCCCCTTCAGAGAAAGTGGCCTCACTCAGCAGCACAAACCTGAGCTCATAAAGAGGAATTGAACAAAGTTTCCTCCCAAAAATGAAAAGTAATTTTGAGGGGATTTTTTGAGAAACAGCATAGGACAGGCTCAAAGAAGTCTGCCCTGACTTGTCAATGTCTTGTCCTCTTTCAACAGTTCCCCAAGCCCAGACTGAACAAATGTCCAACGGCAGCTCCATCACTGAGTTCCTCCTCCTGGCATTCGCAGACACACGGGAGCTGCAGCTCTTGCACTTCTGGCTCTTCCTGGGCATCTACCTGGCTGCCCTCCTGGGAAACGGCCTCATCATCACTGCCATAGCCTGTGACCACCACCTCCACAGCCCCATGTACTTCTTCCTCCTCAACCTCTCCCTCCTTGACTTGGGCTCCATCTCCACCACTCTCCCCAAAGCCATGGCCAATTCCCTCTGGGACTCCAGGGTCATTTCCTACCGAGGATGTGCTGCACAGGTCTTCCTGTTTGCCTTCTTGCTTGGAGCAGAGTATTCTCTTCTCACTGTCATGGCCTACGACCGCTACGTTGCCATCTGCAAACCCCTGCACTACGGGACCCTCCTGGGCAGCAGAGCTTGTGCCCACATGGCAGCAGCTGCCTGGGGCAGTGGGTTTCTCACTGCTCTGCTGCACACGGCCAATACATTTTCCCTACCCCTCTGCCACGGCAATGCTGTGGACCAGTTCTTCTGTGAAATCCCCCAGATCCTCAAGCTCTCCTGCTCAGACGCCTACCTCAGGGAAGTTGGGCTAATTGTGGTTAGTGCCTGTTTAGCCTTTGGGTGTTTTGTTTTCATTGTGGTGTCCTATGTGCAGATCTTCAGGGCCGTGCTGAGGATCCCCTCTGAGCAGGGACGGCACAAAGCCTTCTCCATGTGCCTCCCTCACCTGGCCGTGGTCTCCCTGTTTATCAGCACTGACATGGTTGCCTACCTGAAGCCCCTGTCTGTCTCCTTCGCAACCCTGGATCTCGTCATATCATTTCTGTACTCGGTGGTGCCTCCAGCTATGAACCCCCTCATCTACAGCATGAGGAACCAGGAGCTCAAGGATGCAGTGTGGAAACTGAGGACTGGATGGTATTCGGCAGCAATAAACTGCCCATCTTCTGCTGCATAACAACTATTATTTAACTCATTACAGGCCCAGCCTGTCCTCTGTAATTTATATTGTTGATGATGGTGTTTTACTTGCAATGATGTTGTCATCCCCTCTCTAATTCAGTCTCTGCTTTGCTTTTCTGACCGAGTGGCTGTGTAAACGAGGAGCCATGCTCTCTGTGTGTTTAAGTAAAATAAAGGGCCTTGCAGCAAGGTGGGGGTTTTTTTTGAGATCCTTCCTCCAAGAGCTTTATTGATGTACAGGGACAGTTCCTGTGTGCAGAGGTGGCAGGGAAGAGAGTCCTGGCATGGCAGCACTGCCAGGAGGCACTTGATCTCCCAGAGCTGTTCTCTTTTCACTTCCACAATCTCTTTCTGATCCCTTGGTGTTTTGGGTTTGCGTGGTAAGGTTTTGGTAGCGGGGGGGCTACAGGGGTGGCTTCTGTGAGAAGCTGCCAGAAGCTTCCCCTGTGTCTGACAGAGCCAATGCCAGCCGGCTCCAAGACGGGCCCACCGCTGGCCAAGGCCGAGCCAATCAGCGCCTCTGTGATAACATATTTAAGAAGAAGAAAAACACTTAGAGAGAGAGAGCTTTTGCAGCTGGAGAGAGGAGTGAGAAGATGTAAGAAACTCTGCAGACACCCAGGTCAGTGCAGAAGGAGGGGCAGGAGGTGCTCCAGGCACCGGAGCAGAGATCCCCCTGCAGCCCGTGGTGAAGACCATGGTGAAGCAGGTTGTCCCCCTGCAGCCCATGGAGGAAGGATGAGGGGGTGTAGAGATTCCCCCTGCAGCCCATGGAGGAAGGATGAGGGGGTGTAGAGATTCCACCTGCAGCCTGTGGAGGACCCCACGCCGGAGCAGGTGGAGGCACCTGAAGGAGGCTGTGGCCCATGGGAAGCCCATGCTGGAGCAAGTTCCTGGCCAGACCGGTGGACCTGTGAAGAGGGGAGCCCATGCCAGGGCAGGTTTGCTGGCAGGACTTGTGACCCCGTGGGGGATCCCACGCTGGAGCAGTTTTCTCCTGAAGGTCTGCACCCCGTGAGAGGGACTCCATGCTGGAGCAGGGGAACGATGAGAGGAGTCCTCCCCCTGAGGATGAAGAAGCGGCAGAAACGCCATGTGATGAACTGACCGTAACCCCCAATCCCTGTCCCCCTGTGCCGCTGAGGGGGGGAAGGTTGAAGGCGGGAGTGAAGTCGAGCCTGGGAAGATGGGAGGGGTGGGGGGAGGTGTTTTAAGAGTTGATTTTATTTCTCATTCCTCTACTCTGTTTTGCCTAGTAATAAATTAGATGAATTCCCTCTCTAAGTTCAGTCTGTTTTGCTTGTGACAACAATTAGTGAGTGATCTCTCCCTGTCCTTATCTCGACCTACAAGCATTTCGTTATGCCTTTTCTCCCCTGTTTAGTGAATGGGGGGAGTGAGAGAGTGGCTCTGGTGGGCACCTGGCCTCCAGCCAGGGTCAACCCACCACACTTGGCTTTGGTGTAAGGCCTGATTGCCCTGCAGCTTGGTCACAGTCCTGATGCGTGGTCGTCCTGGGACCGCAGGCAGGGACAGGCAACGGGCACTTCTGTGACAGAGCTGGCCTCCGTAGGAGTGGTTCCATCATGAAAGGGCATCTCCTCAGGGCAGTGCATGAAGCCTTAAGCCTTCTTCCAAAGTCACTCTCAAGAACATGCCTGTGCTGGTTTTGGCTGGGATAGAGTTCATTTTCTTCAGAGTAGCTAGGATGGGGCTGTGTTTTGGATTTGTGCTGAAGAGAGTGTTGATGATACAGAGATGGGTTTGTTATTGCTGAGCAGGGCTTACACGGAGTCAAGGCCTTTTCTGATCCTGACACCACCCCACCAGCGAGTAGGTTGCGTGTGAACAACAAGTTGAGAGGGGACATGGCTGGGACAGCTGACCCCACCTGACCAAAGGGATATTCCATACCATATGACATTGTTCTTAACGATATAAAGCTGGGGAAGAAGAAGGAAGAGGGGGATATTTGGAGTTACGGCATTTGTCTTCCCAAGTAACCATTACATGTGATGGAGCCCTGCTTTCCTGGAGACAGTCGAACACCTGCCTGCTGATGGGAAGTGGTAAATCAATTCCTTGTTTTACTTTGTTTGCGCAGCTTTTGTGTTAGCTATTGAAATGCCTTTACCTCAACCCACCACTTTTCTCACTTTTACCCTTCCGAGTGTCTCCCCCATCCCACTGGAGCAGGGAGTGAGCAAGCGGCAGGTGGTGCTTAGTTGGCAGCTGGGGTTAAACCACAACACTCCTGTGATCACTGTCAGTGTTTTCTCATAAGCAACAAAATTCAAGTCATCATTTCTACCACCCCCAAAAGAGGTTCTTCACATGTGAAGTCATTGTTGCAGTTTTAGATAAAGGTAAGGACATGCAGAAGGTCTAATCACCACTACCAGGTGGGAGCTTCCTGCATGCTTCTCATTACAATCAAATTTATTCTGCATCCCAGGGATAAGCTTGGCAGAACACGGCCTGAAGGCCAAGCTGTACGTAGAGCATAGTAGAGGCCTGGGTCTGCTCAGGTTTTCTGTGACACTGATCACTAACTCCTGGATGTACCGTGGTCTGTACCATGTACCAATACTCCTCTCTGCTCACGTCACACTTTCTGGATTGTGCCCTCAAACGTGTCAGAGCAATCAGAGAGGTTTTGGGATCCTCAGAAAAGGCAGACATCAAACATTTCTTCAAGAAGGGCAAGAAGGAGGATTGGGAGAATTACAGGCTGGTCAACCTCACCTTAGTCCCTCAGAAGGTGATGGGCCAAATACACCTGCAGGGATTCACAGGCACTGAAGGAGAAGGAAGGGACTGCCGAACCCATATGGGTAGGGGCAAGAAGGGCATGTTTCGTACCTGGACCTTAGCAAGGGCTTTGACATGGTCTCCATAGTCTCCATGTAGTCGGATTGGGCCAACCCTGTTGAATGTCTTTATTAACTCCCTGTACAATGTGACAGAGGGCATTTTCAGCTCCTTTGTGGATGATGCCAAACTGGGCAGAGCCTCTGAGCGACCTCATCAGGTTAACCCTGCCTTGAGCAGGATAGCCGGACAAGATGAACTTCAGGGCTCTCTTCCAACCTGAGTTATTTGATGATTCCATGAGTCTCTCCCTTGGAGAGCTTTTGGAGACAGAATCGACAGAGGAAGAAGACAAAACAAAGAGGCCGAAGTAGAGATAGAAAATGCAGCAGTAGAAATACAGCAGTTCCTCTGAGGAACATTTCTCCACTCAAATTGTTGGTAGGAAATCTACTGGATAAATTTGATGAAAGAAGCTTACTTTTACCTGCTCAGGTACTGGGCCACAAAGAGGGTGATGGTTGGGTACGGTATGATGTGGTCAATTGTGTATAAGTACCTCATAATCCAGTAGGAAGCAAATGGGGAGGTGAGGTCAGTTCTGCCTCTGGAGGTGATAGGCCAGCAGCAGGAACGTGGCTGAGAAAGGGACTCTGAGGTCACTTCATTCTGAAATAGCTGACAGGCCAGACCTTGGCCCATGGCTGGGATATGTGCTTTAAAGCTCACATCTGCCAGTGTCTCTGACAGGCCAGCAGAAGGCACCTGGTTGGCACATTGTCTGTGAGATCCCATCTGCCAAAGGACCTAGGCTTAGTCCAGGAAGGGGGCTTATATCTTGGTGGTCATGTCTGTTCTGCCTGAGAACATGATGGGACAGCAGCAGGCACACGGCTTGGTCGTGTCTATCTGAGAAGCTGAAAGGCTAGCAGCCTTGGGAGATCATGGTGAGGTTACTTCTGCCTGGTCAGGTGAAAGGCCTCAAGAAGACTGGTGGGTTGGGATGCCTGCCTGAAGGGTTGTTTCTCAGATGGTGGAGCTTTTCTTGGAGGTAGGAAACAACAGGAGAGAGAAACGCTGCCACACAGTGCAGCGTGGAAGGTGGAGACTAGACATGAGGAGGAAGAACTGTCACTCCAAGGGTAATGCTGTGGTACAAGAGGTCATCCCGAAGGAGTATGAGATCAGTCCATCTCTTTGTGTTTCAAGGAACAGAGCGTGACGGTGGACAGACGTCCGTGAATGTATGGAAATGCCAGGGTGAGAGCAAGGTGAGGAAGTGAGATGGGTGTCTACGGTGTGCAGGGAAAAGAAGCAGCTGTGGGACAGCGTAGGACAACGTGTGGTGGAGATGGCAAAGGGTGCTGGCAAGGCTGGAAGTCGCCAAGAGAACCCAAGTCTGTGTCCCCTTGGCAATCGTCTCTGCCACCAAGGCCTGTGAGGAGACATGTTGTCCTAAGGCACTGGGGGGGCCTCGTTGCCTCCTTGCACACCCCCAGTAAGGCTGGGAACTGCCATCCCGTTGTCCTTCACTCAGCATGACACCCCCCACATCCCACTGCCCCAGGAAGAGCCCTGAGCAAGGCGTGAAGGACAGGATCTGCCTTCCCAGGGGCTGGGGGTCAGGCCTTGGCCCTTCTGCTTCATCAAACAAAAGCAGGGCTTTCTCTGCATCTCAGCTGCCTGCACATTACCTTTGCCTGCCTGCAATCATGGCCTCCAATTATCCCTTCTAACGAGTCCTCAGGGAGCCTTTGCTGGTCATGGTGCTCAGTGGGACTCAATGCTTCAAGGTACTTTGGGTTTTTTCCTTTTACACCGAGTCTTTGAGAGGTTTGTGCAATCTCCTCTCAGTACCTGAGGTTCGTTACTCAGCACCAAATACACCATGGGACTCATTAAAATCAAGTAAGCCCTAATGAGCCATCTCTCTCCCTGTCATTTTCTTCAAGTCTTCAAGAGTTGTACAGATAATTGGAGCTGTTTCCCAGTGTAGTGATGGAGAAAGATTTCAAAGAACTTCTAACAAAGAGGAGGTTTTATTTCCAAGGGTGTATTTTACTACTTTTCAGTTTAGAGAAGAGGTGATGGCAGCATTCCCCAGTAGATCTTGCTCCAGGGTCTCTCCTAAGGACGCCTGGACAGGAGGAAAAGCAGTCCCTTGAGGTCTGACACAGCATGGACAACCTTCACCTCAGCTCCCCAGCCCCACCATTTCTCTCATTGGCCACCGGGGACTTTCCCTTACATCAGACTTCTCCACTGAATTCTGCAGCTGGATGTTACAGCTCCTTTGTACCAACCCGCACTTGCTTTCCTTAGAGAAATGGCTGCACACAGGCACAGATTTTTTTTCCTATTTGCAAGCAAAGAAAAGTCAAGCACGATAAAGTTTCATCGACAATAAAACACACTCTGCGCCATATGCTTACTACAAGCTGCCTCTAATGACGTTGCATTTCTACAAGGGATAATCTTATGAGAAATGTTTTAGGTAGGTAGGTAGGGAAGTAGATATATAGATAGATATAGATATAGATATAAACATAACTAAAGAGTTGGCTAAAGAGACAATTAGACTACTTAATGACAGGGCAAGCTTTTAACTCCCTGATGTCAAAGCAGCAGCTTTGGGTGGGTGACAGGAATGTGAGTGAACAAAGAGCAGGGAGAGGAGAAAACTGGAGCACAATGGAAAGGGCCTTTGTCTAGACAGTCTGCTGAAAAGATGACTTTACAAAGGGTCATTGTATAATAGACAATAGTTAGATGATGAAATAAGGAAGGTTCAGCACAGGGATAAGGAAAATCTTTTTCTGCATGAGGGCATCCAAGCATTGGAACAGGTTTCACAGAGACGTTGTGCCATCTCTGCCCTTGGGTGTTTTCCATCCCCCAATGGATAAAGCCTCGAGCAATGTGGCCTGACTCCACATCTGATTCTGCTGCGAGCAGAAGGCCAGAACAGACACCTCCTGAAATCCCATTTAAGAAAGTCGAAACCAAAAAGATGCAGCAGTTTCTTGTCCTCAAGGTCTGCATTTGATGACAGCAGGGAATGTTCTCAGGTTCCCTGTGACCATGGAAGTAACTCAGGTTCTTAGTTTAGTCAGAGCAGCTGCAGCTGTCATGCCTTGCTCCAGGCACTGCTGCTCAGGTGCAGGCCTGCTTGACAGGTATCCCCAAACTGTCCTGACCATTTCCTTTGCTTCACCATTCATTCCCTTGTCACTCCCTTCCCACCTCTCCAGTCCTACTCCTTATCTCCTCCCATGCAAAAAGACAACCCCTTTTATCCATTTCCTCACAGGCCCTGCACATTCTCCCTTTGAACCCTTATTTGGTGTTTCTGAGGTGGTTATAATGGTGCTTTCTGCCTTGATTAGCAACTACACTACACTAGTACTCTTCTTCTCATCTGTAGTGTCCTGTAGCTACCTAAGTTATCACCTTGTTAGAGGCACCATGGCTCAGGATGAACATCAGCACAGGTACTTTCAATGTTGGAGGTTCATTCCAGAGGGACCTTGACACACCTGGGGATTTGGCCAGCCGAAACTTGAAGATTTAGAAGGAAAAGCTGCAGAACAACTCCGTGCAGCAGCATGGGCGGTGACCACGCAGGCTAAGGGGTGCTTGGAGGAGAAGGGCCTGTGACTCATGATGGCTGCCGTAGGAGCCAGTGGGCTTTGCATTCCGAAATGAAAATGGAGAAAATGGAGAGTGTCTGGGGGAGGTCTGCCAAAATGGAGTGAGGAGCCTAAAGCCTGAGCTGTAGGAGAGTCTGAGGGAACTGGGCCTCTCTAGCTGGCTGAAGGGAAGGCATTGGGCAACCTCGTAAGAGCCTGCACCTACCTACCTTGAGAGATGAGGGAGCCGAGCTCTCTTCTGCAGTGGCCAAAGAACTGACAGAGGAAACAGCCACAAGGTGCCTCTTGGGAGTTTTGGGCTGAGCCTTAGAAAAAATAACATGGACTAGAAGGAGCACTGCTGTGACCTCCACCTTTGGAGCTCTTCAGGTTTCAGCTCCGCAAAGTCACAGCTGCGTGGAGGATGGACTAGAGTCCCCCAGCAGTCTCCTCCTGCCAAGCCTTCCAAGAGCTTGTTCCTTGGCACGTGCTGTACAGGAAGAGATTAAGCTGGAGGTGAGGCTCTCTACATCATAGGATAATTCAGGGTGGAAGGGAGCTCTGGAGGTCTCAAGTGCAATGCCCAGCTCAAAGCAGGGCCAGCTCTGAGATCAGACCGGGTTGTTCAGGAAATGTCAGCATCCACAGAGAGAATTTACACACAAACCAGGTCACCATCACAGAACTGGAGACGAGGCATTTGACCAGCTCCCTGAACACCGCTATCGGTAGGCCATGCCTCCTGAGATTCCTGGGAACATGCACCTTCTTTTCCAAGGAGTGGGTTCCTTATGCAAGTTCCCTGGCATATCTCCAGACCATGGAGTGCTTTAGACTGTAAACAGAATTGAAAGAAAGCCTCTGACTTGGGTACTATCAACCTCATTGCTCAAAGAGAGGGATATGGAGGCATCTCAGAGCTTCCACGTTCCTGCTACAGATTCAATGCCTCATAGGAAGGAGCTGAAGAAAACACTTTTGAACTGGTATAGCCTTTAGATCATTTCACCTGTGAAGGCTCTGCTCTCTGCTTTCAATCGTTGGCACCCTGCTTTTCCTCACCTGCTTTTCCTTGCTCTCCTGCCAAAACCTGACCAAGTGATGAGAAGAAAGGCAGCAGAAAGGCCCTAGGCCTCCATGAATCAGCTGTGGTGTGGCAGCTGGAGGGCGCTGGTGTCATTTCATTGTACACCCCACAAAGAATCCAGCTAGGAAGTGACTCTGCAAGTCTGAATCGACAAGGTCCATGGACAGCCCAGGCTGTGTCTATGGCTGTGACTGGAGACCCATACACCTGCAGTGCAGATCAAGCTGGGGCTGAAAGTGGGCTTCAATGGGCTCCTGGGCCCATGGACAGGGATGCAGGTGGAGGCTGCAGGTTATGCTGGTCAGGGCCATGAAGGCCGATGGATGCTCTCAGGGCCCTGACACTGCCCCCGTGGCATCCCACCTGCCAGTGCCCGCAGGAGGCCAAAGTCTCATTCCCTCATGTGCAGGGTCTGTGCTCTGCTAATCTCCTTCCCCTCGTCCCTGGGGATGTGGGAGACCACATGGTCACTGCAGACCAGGCTGACACTGGTCTTCACATGCCTGACCAGTTCTTCCTCTTTTGGGAGTACCCCATCCAGGTGAGCAGAAGACTGGATGGCCCATTTAGAAGCTGACACACACACACACCCCCATGCCTCCATTTAACCTGTTGCGTGTTCCATAGAGAATGTCCATTTATCTGAGCTGCCCTGACATCCCACAGGGCATCCCCCACTTCTCATCTTCCCTGCTGGTCTCTCCTAAATATGTTCTATCTCCACCTACCACAAAAGCCCTGGGAGGTGTCCATCCCCACCTCGGCTCTTCTTCCATTGACATCACATCTCTGTGAAAAAGTGTGAAGAAGAAGGAGTGGCAGAGAGGTTCTGTGCTGACTGTAACCCCTCATTCACCATCCCCCCTGCGCCTCTCAGGGTTGGGGGAGGTAGAAGAATTGGGAATGAAGGAGTAATCTGAGCCTGGGGAAAAGGAGTGTGGTGGGGGAATGGTCTTTCATATTTTTGTCATATCAAAAGTCTGTTTTAATTGACAATAAATTAAATTGATTTTCCCCAAGTCAGCTCTTCTTTGCCAATGACAGTAATTAGTAAGTGATCTTCCGGTCTTTATCTTGACCTGTGAGCTAATCTATCTTATTGTCTCCCTTTGTCTTTTTGAGTTGGGGCTGTGAATGAGCATCTGAGTGGGTGTCTGGCTGCCGGCCAAGGCTAAGCCACTACAGAACCACCACATCAGGAGTGCTGTGTCCAGTTTGCAGCTCCCCAGCACAAGAAAGACCCTGACAGATTGGAGCAAGTCCTGCAAAGGCAAGAAGGATGGTTGGGGCCTGGAGACCATTATGGACAAGGAAAGGTGGAGAGAGTTGGGGTTTTTTTTGAGAACTCCCTCGGAGTCAAACACTAGAAGAAAGACCCAGGCCAGTTGGTGGGATCTCAAACAATGGATTTTTTTCAATATCTCTTGAGACAAGACCATGAACCCCTGATCTAGCTGGACCTGCCTGAGAATGGGCTTGGCTGAGAGACCAGCTGTGGCAAGAGCTATGGGACTTGGATTGTAATGAGCGTCAGTAGGAAACTCGTTTTCTTTTTATTAATAATGGCAGTGGAGTTGGGTATCATGAAGGCCCGGAGGAGGACAGAGGTGGCCATGCAGCAAAGGTCCCTCCTCAGGACTGAGGTGTATGGCCAGAGATGGAAATGGCCAGTGTGTGGGGCAGCCAGGGAAAATTGCCCAGCCGGGGCAGCGTCCCTAGGGCGTCCAGGGAAAAAGGCACAGACTGGGCCCCTCTCTTCTGCACCTTTGCTCCTTGCTTCCTTCACCGTGACCCTTGGCTCTGCACCGTGATCTGCACCCTGCCGCGTGCCCCCACCCTGCACACTCACACAGCTTAGCTCTACACTGTGTTTGTTCTCTCCTGGGCACATTTCAACCCAGCCCAACCCCTCCCCAGCAATCCCTAATTCTCCTTGCCTCTTCCCAGTACAGTGGCCAAGTCTGGGCTGGCCCACGGCAGTGCCCACGGCAGGGTGCTGCAGAGCTCTGGGCACTCAGCCCACAGCCCCAGCCCCTCTGAAGGGCACAGCAGGTCCTGGGGGTCAGAGCAGGGGGTTCCGGCTCCCCATCGGTCCCAGGGCTTGACCTGGCCGCAAGGGCATGAGGAAACAGAGGCCACTCACCCTCTGGCTCTCCTCTGTTCCTACTGTAGGTGACCCTCCATGCTGACTGCATTTGCCCCCTTCTCTGCCCCCACCAGCCCCACTCTCCAGGACAGCATGGCAATCCTGGCGCTGGAGCTCCTCAGCTAACAGCTCTCCAGTCTCCCTTCCCTGTGCCAGCGGGGCTCCCGCTGCCTCTCCTGTGATCGCAGAGTCCTCGTTTTCCTGTGAATGCCTGGAATTAACACTTTACTTTAAAAGGTAGAAGGGGACGTTCAGAGTGATGGCATTTGTCTTCCCAAGTAACCGTTACACGAGATGGAGCTCTGCTTTCCTGGAGATGGCTGAACACCTGCCTGCTGATGGGAAATGGTGAAGGAGTTCCTTATTTTACTTTGCTTGCATGCACGACTTTTACCTATTAAACTGTCTTTATCTCAACCCACAAGTCTTTGCACTTTTACCCTTATGATTTTCTCCCCCATGCTGCCGTGGTTGGAGTGAGCGAACGGCTGTGTAGGGCTTGGTTGCTGCTTGGGATTAAACCACGGGACAAAAGTGCTTTTATTTCTCATTCATTCCTGCCCCCCTAAGGGTTGACTTCAGACAAAAAGATGCTGCTGGTTAATTTATTTTGCTTAAATGCGGAGAGAGTCTGGCTCCTCATTTATGCAGACACTGTGGGTCACACAAGACAGGTGGATACCTAGGACGGAGGGGATGAATAAAGACATTTCTTTGCAGACAGCATCATC
The DNA here is from genome assembly GCF_028858705.1 of Grus americana. Lineage (NCBI taxonomy): Eukaryota > Metazoa > Chordata > Aves > Gruiformes > Gruidae > Grus > Grus americana. The sequence continues at coordinate 113,001 of NW_026562100.1, forward strand.
AAAAGTGGAAAAGGAAAAAAAGAGAGAAAATAAAAAAGAATAAACGAAGAGAAGGAAAGACAGGCTTAGACTGTCAAGATATATATTGGGAGTGATTTGCAGAGGAAGGTACACAGTCTCTGGCTGTTAAATACCATCTAATCAGTTTCCTCAGGGCATCCTTGAGCTCCAGGTTCCTCATGCTGTAGATGAGGGGGTTCACTGTTGGATGTAGAACCATGAACAGAACTGCCATCGCCAGATACAGGAATGGGGAGGAGATGGAATGGGACTTCAGGTAGGCCATCATCATAGTGTTGATAAACAGGGAGACCACGGCCAGGTGAGGGAGGCACGTGGAAAAGGCTTTGTGCCGTCCCTGCTCAGAGGGGATCCTCAGCACGGCCCTGAAGATCTGCACATAGGACACCACAATGAAAACAAAACACCCAAATGCTAAACAGGCCCTAACCACAATTAGCCCGACTTCCCTGAGGTAGGCATCTGAGCAGGAGAGCTTGAGGATCTGGGGGATTTCACAGAAGAACTGGTCCAGGGTATATCCTTGGCAGAGAGGTATTAAAAATGTATTGGCCGTGTGCACACTGGCATAGAGAAACCCACTGCCCCAGGCAGCTGCTGCCATGTGGGCACAAGCTCTGCTGCCCAGGAGGGTCCCGTAGTGCAGGGGTTTGCAGATGGCAACGTAGCGGTCATAGGCCATGACAGTGAGAAGAAAACACTGCTACAACTAAAAAGAGAAACCAAAATATTTGAGCAGCGCATCCCAAGAAAGAAATTGCACTCTTGTCTCAGAGGTAATTGGCCATGGATCGATGATGCCATGATGGAAGAGCAGTGGAGACAGAGCCCAGGTCGAGGAGGAAGAAGTACATGGGGGTCTGAAGGCACTGGTTGCAGGCTATGGTGGTGATGGTGAGGCCATTGGAATAGCTGATGGCATTTGTGCTCACTTGGGTTCATCTCCCCACACGCACACACTGTGCATGCTTATGTCTCGTCTGAAGCATGCAAACTTGGACTTCTGACCTTGTCATTCAATGTCCCTCTGGGGAGGGAAGAACAGCCTCTCTGAGCTGGGCTGAGAGGCCAGTGCTGGAAATGGTGCTTGTTATTGGCTGCTCTGTGATGGCTGCCCTGGGGCAACTTCCCCGGCATGTCCAGCGAATAAGGGCCCAGAGCAGACTCTGCTCTGCCGGTCCTCCTTCTCTCTCTCAGGAGGCCTGGCTGTGCAAGGACACTGCCCTGTGCCCCCAACCTCCGCACTCACGCACTGTAGCTGATCACTGGTGTTTTCCTCTCCCTGGCACTTCCCATCCCAGCCCCTCCCCAGCTCTCCCCATCTGTCTGCCCTTGCCCCAGCACAGCCCAGCACAGCAGCCCAGGTTGGGACTGGTCCCACAGCAGGAAATGGAGGTCGGTGACTGTGTCTCTGGCTGGCATGCTGACAAGATCCCCACCCCAGACAGCCTGCAGCCCCCCATGCCAGTCCCACTCCCCAGGACAGCACAGAGTCCTGGCCCTGCGGCTCCTCAGGCAGCTCCTGCGGCCCTAAGGATAGGGCAGCCTGCCCGGTCAAAGGATTTCTCTTGCCTTGCACACACGTGGTGCCCTGCTCTTCTCCCAGGACATTCCATTTCCCCACAGAGCCTTTCCCCAGGTGAGCATGTCTGTGTTGGCCTGGCCGGCCATTCCCGCACCCTCTCCTCATGCTCCCCGCAGCCCCTGAGCTGGTGGTGCTGCTCTGCAGAGCGCGTGGGCTGCGGTGCCCGGCGCCACGGGCTGACTCTGCAGGGCCGGTGCCGGTCGGGCTGCGTGGCAGACCTAGCTCAGGGCTGTCACTGCCATTGACTGCCTCCCACACAAGTTCTTCTGAGGCCATGGAGGGTGCGCAGAGGTACCCTGCCTCACTTCCAAGGCAATGAGATGCATTTTGGTGCTGCAATGCATCCAGCCTATGTCATTTCACTGAGGGTGATAACGCATCACTCACCAGACTGCTTTCCTTGTGCCTGTTGTGTCCCCCGCGTTGCAGAGCTCGGACTTTCCTGTTCACACCCAGATTTGGCACTTTACCTCTGGTCTCCACCTTGGACAGGCTCACGCTCAGTGGGGCTCCATCCACCGCTGACTCCCCGGCACACGCTGTCCCTGCAGATCCCCTGTGCTCTTCTGGCAGCTCCTGAGTCCCTCCAGAAAAACATTCACTTGCCAGCAGCCCTGTGAACTGCTGTAGAGCCCCAGGCAGGTGAGTTGGGAACCATTCCCCATCTGCATGGGTGTTGGCCACCAACAAGCAACACCGGTACTGTCACCGAAATCCGGGAATAAACCTCGTAACACCAATGTAGTGCTAAAAGGCAGGCATTCTTTATTGCAGCGCTGGATGCACGGGGGATAGCTCCACCCAACGTGCATGCCAGGTGATCACCAACACACAGGTTATATAGAATCAAAACATACATATTCATCATATTTCCAAGAAAAGGCAGTCCTATGATAATCATTTCTGGGAAATCATTTCCATATTCTCCTCCCCGTCACGCATGCTCAGTGATTTGAGTCGGTGGTCCTCAAGGGTCTCTGGTGGTCGTCAGTGGTCTTGCTCCTGTGTCCGCTGGATGACCTCCTTCATGCAGACATGCGCACTACCCTTGTTGTAGGTGCATCTACCCATAGCAACTTTCTTCATAAGATTAATATTCCCGGGCCTATTGTCCGGTTGGGTAGGGACTGTACAAGGGACATAGCAGCATTGTATCTTGCCATGGTCGGTTAGCTTCATTACCTATTACCTAGGTTACAAACTAATTTTCCCAATCTGAGTCTATAGCTACCTTATAACTTCAAGTTACAAATATAATCAAATTATCCTAACTTTTATATAATCAACTTTTGATTGCTTTGTCAAAATATATGTGACATTTCCCCCCTTTGAAAGTTTTGAAAATTATTTCAATACTTTCACTATACTAATCATTTTCTATGTTGGAGGAAATTCTAGAATTGTTTGTTTCTTTTGCTGTTCTGCAACAGCTTGAACGATCATATGAGTGAAAGAAGCTTCACGAGTAATTTGCTTTCTCAGATATGTTAACCGATTCATCATTTTCCAGGCTATGACATACAATATTGCTGACAAAATCAAACTGATCAAAACCAATATTAAGAGAATCACGATGGGGTGACACAACTTGTTTAGGATGCCTGTAGCATTAGGTGACCATCCGAAAAGTGTGTCCCACCATCTAAGTTCTGCATTTCTCTGTGCTCTTTCAAAAACTCGGTGTATTTCTTTCACATTGTGATGAACAGTTATTAGGGTGTTTTGTCCGTTTTCCTTGATTTTTTCCAGAATTGCAATCAAATCCTTGTGTTGTAATAACTGTTTCACTAAAGTGAGATTCATTTCAATAGGTATGGGTAATAATTCATGAATCAACATGTAATTAGACTGCAAAAGTTGGTGAGATGTGACTGGGGTCGAATAAGAAAAGTCACATCCATCAATCTTAGTAAAATTACAAACACAAAAATTTGAATGATTTTTAATCTCTACGACTACCTTATCTACATATAAAGAATCACAAACAGTCCTTAAACATACACAGCCCTTACCAATATATATAATAACTGTTTTAGGGTTCTCATTAGGATGAACCTCAAAATGGCAAATATTTTGTTCAGTATCCAGGCAAATATCTTGTGCCTCAACTGCATTACCTTTGCAGACAAATCCTTGTTGTTCTCACACGATGCAAGATTCGAAATTAACAATTTGCCATTTTTCATTCATTTTTCGGGCCCATACTCTATGCTCGGAAGGATAGAGTATAGTTCCGTTGTGGTTCAACCCTAATGCCCCAATGGGATAAATTGAGTATATAGTAGCATTAGATGTAGTGAGCACAAAAGTTGTAGCTGTGTTTGTAACGGGATCATAAGTAAAGTTTACCAGGCTCCACCAGGACTGGAGTTCTTTCTCAAAATCAGTAGCACTGTCCCAAACTATTTTCCTAATTTCAGTGGGGAGAGTGTCGTCTTCATCTTCTCTTATAATTGAGGCGGCTACCGACTGCATCCATAATTGAGCCTGGATACAACTAAGAGCCAAAGAGAGGTTATTCTGGACCACCCCAAGTGCGTCTGTAACTAATTTGTGGTCCCTTATATTTATTCTTTCCCATGTTGGCAATATATTTGACAACAGCCACTGGTTAGTTCTTAGAGCCAATAAAGAAGATCGTAAGGGTTGTTGTAATTTAGCCAAATCACTTACTGAAGCTGTCAATTTGTTCATTATTACTTCTGAATCAATGCTATTTAAAATTCCCAATCCTGTTCCCGAAACACCGGTCAAGTCTCTCCGTGTCCTTTTCATAGTAAGAGTTCGTTTCTGTAGCCAGGTTGTCCATCTCTCATATGAAATTTTTAAGAAAGGTGAACAAGCTGGTTGAATATTTGAAACATTGTTTCACATTGACAATTCAACTCGTTTGAGAGACCATGCCGGGTTAAACAACATTTGTTGCAAGCCTGTATTTCTAATCACATACGGTCCAATTTCAAAGATTTTCGAATTAAGCTCAACAATTGGTTGGGTAGTAGGTATTATGACGTCTATTTTAAGTTCTCCCCAGTATTTGGTGTTATTTTTACCACATATTATTTTATGGGAGTATTGTACAGCAGTCAAATTTAACCAACAGTCTAAATTTTGATTTTTACACAAAATCGGGCCATGTGGTCCAATTTCATAACTGTTTATAGGTTCAATGCGAGATTTAGTGATTAATCTGCATCTTATTGTGATGTCATTTCCTTGTGGTACCATAAAAGAGGGGGTGACTTCACCTTTACTAGTTAACGTAAAGAGAGTATCTGTATCAGCATGCGTGACTACTGCAACAAGCATCACTAGGGGTTTAGTTACAGCATTTATTTTGAATTTAAATGTACAACCTGACAGTTCTCCTGTCAATGGATTAGGTCATCAATTGCACACCACATAAACTGGTTTAGTTAAAGTAAAATTATATCAACAATCTCCTTGTTCCTTAATACAGGATTTGGTGATTTCAACATTATTGGTACTAGGGTCTAAAGAGTAGTTACCGACATTCTGTTGGCGGCAACACGTAATGAGAGAATTTTGCTTGTTACATTTCCATTCAGTGGTGGGACAGAGTCTCGTAATATTAGAACTAGGGTCTAATAGATTTCCGGAGATGGTAATTGAGGAAGCTTTCTCATGAAGAGATCCTTCCATCTTTCTACATCCTACTTGAATTCTTTCCCCAATTGCTCCAGTCAAGACACGGACCCAGTCCTTTCTGTCCCATGCCCACTCAGGTGGGTGGTAAACTTCAGATTCATGCATTATTACAGTGGCTAAATTTGGGGAACGGTCTTTGGGATATGGTCCCACACTCCCGGTATATTGGACAACAGCTTGGGACCATGGCCATTCTGTATTTCTTTGGCTACAAATTAGTGATGAAATACAAAAAAGTGTTATCAGTCTAATCAAACAATTCATAATATTCATAATTCAATAGATAACAGGCTAAAGAAACTGGTCCTTAGAATTTTTACACAGTCTAAGTTTCAAAGGTCCCTCTTGTGTACATGTCCACTGATCTGGCGGTGCCTTCTTTACTCGAGTGTAGTGAATCCAAGGCTCCACTCCTTCTACCTTGATCGCGGTATAAGTTGTTAACAGTACCTGGAAAGGTTCCTTTCACTTCTCCTGGAGTGGTTCAGAACCCCATGTCCTTATATACACAAAGTCAGCCGGCTGCTATGGATGTACAGGCGTATCAAGAGCAAGCGGCCTGGTCAGCACAATATATCTTCTAAGCGCTTCGAGGGTCTTTCCTAAAGAAATCAGATATGTTTTTAAATCTATTTTCCCTGTTATCCTCATGTCCCCTGGGATTAAGGGAGTTTGGTAGGGTTTGCCATATAATATTTCATATGGACTTACACCGTCTTTAGACCTTGGTTGGATTCTTATTCTTAACAGAGCTAATGGCAAAGCCTGTGGCCATTTCAGAGATGTTTCTTGGCAAATTTTACTCATTTGTCTTTTCAAGGTCTGGTTCATCCTTTCAATTTTCCCGCTTGATTGCGGTCTCCAGGGAGTATGTAAATCCCAATTTATCCCTAGGATTTTACTTACTTGTTGGACTATTTCCGCTACAAAATGTGGTCCTCTGTCAGAAGATACGCCCAATGGTACCCCAAATCTCGGTATTATTTCTTTTAGTAATATTTTGACCACTTCTCTTGCTTTGTTGGTGCGACAAGGAAAAGCCTCCGGCCATCCAGAAAACGTATCAATCAATACCAACAAATATCTATACCCATTCTGTCTAGGTAACTCAGAGAAATCGACTTGCCAATAATCTCCTGGGGAATTACCCTGCTTTGTTACTCCTAAAGGTGCTTTCCTCTGGTTTAAGGGATTATTTTTAAGACAAATTGGACACTTAGCTATTATTGATTTAATTATTCCTGTCATTCCTACACACACTACAGATGTTCTCAAATTTGTGACCATAGCATCCACACCCCAATGTGTCTGCTCATGTTCTTCCTTTGCAAGCTCTGTCATAATTTGTGGGGTCACTATTACCTGATTCTCTGGTGTTACCCACCATCCTTCCGCATTTTGGGATGCCTTTAAGTTCTCTGCTAGTTGTTCGTCTAGCTTACTGTATCTTGCTTTTAAATTTGGAATTTTTATCTGTTTTACTGGTACTCATGCAAGGATACCTCGTTCTGCAGCCTCTTTTGCAGCTTTATCCACCAATCGATTACCTATATTTATAGCAGTTTGACCAAACTGATGAGCCTTGCAATGCATTACAGCCACTTCCTTTGGTTTCTGCACCTCTTGCAAAAGTTGAAGAACTTCCTCTTTATACTTTATAGGTGAGCCCTGGGCTGACAACAGTCCTCTTTCTTTCCAGATGGTTCCATGAGCGTGGATCACACCAAATGCATATTTAGAATCCGTCCAAATGTTTACCCTTTTCCCTTCTGTCATCCGTAAAGCCTGCTTCAGCGCCACCAATTCTGCTTTCTGCGCTGATGTATTTGCAGGTAGTGTCCCTGACTCCAATACCTTGTCGGTGGTAACAACAGCATATCCGGCTATTCGCCTTCCCTCTTGCACAAAGCTGCTTCCATCCGTAAACAATTCCAGATCAGGATCCTTCAAAGGTTCGTCCTTCAGGTCCGGTCTGCTGGAATAAACTTGTTCAATAGTTACCAAGCAATCGTGTTCCAATTTCTCAGTTGGATTTTCTGTTGTTAGGAACATTGCCGGATTTACAATTGCTGTGGCTTTTAATTCCACATCATCTTGTTCCAATAGGACAACCTGGTATTTCAACATTCTGCTAGGGGATAGCCAGTGACCCCCCTTTTGTTCCAAGACAGTTATAACCATGTGTGGTACATATACCACTATCTTTTGGCCCATGGTTAATTTTCGGGCTTCCTGAATCAGCAGCACTGTCGCTGCCACTGATTTGTGGCACTCAGGTGTCCAAATCAAATATCGGTCTTTGGATTCCTTTAAGGCTTCATATAGGGGTTTCACATACAGTCTATAATTTAAAATCCAGAGTCGACACCACCCAATCATTCCCAGAAAGGCTCTCAATTCCTTTGGGCTGTTAGGTTCAGGGATCTGACAAATGGCTTCTTTTCTTTCATTTCCCAATTGTCTCTGTCCTTGAGATATCTCAAATCCCAAATAAATCACTGCTTCTTTCCCTATCTGGGCTTTGTTTCTGGAAACTCTGTATCCTCCTTGGCCCAGGAAATTCAGTAAACTGATGGTCATTTCAAAACATGTTTCTTTGCTTTCTGCTGCTATCAAAATGTCATCCACATACTGTAATAATATACCTTCTCCTTGATTCTGTTTCTTCCACATTTCTAACTCTTTTGCCAATTGATTTCCAAATATTGTGGGGCTATTCTTAAATCCTTGCGGAAGTACAGTCCATGTTAGTTGCATCTTTCGTCCTGTAGCTGGATTTTCCCATTCAAAAGCAAATATGCTTTGACTTTTTGCATCCAGAGGTATGCAAAAGAAGGCATCCTTTAAATCCAGTACAGTAAACCATTTATGTTCCTCCTTTAAAGATGTCAGTAAAGTGTATGGATTGGCCACTACTGGGTGTATATCTTGAACTATTTGATTTATGGCCCTCGGGTCTTGAACCAATCGGTATTCCTTACCTCCCGATTTCCTTACTGGTAATATAGGGGTATTGTATTTTGACTCACATTCTACCAACAACCCATACTCTAGAAATTTTGTAATTAATTCTTCTAATCCCTTCCGGGCTTCCCACTTAATAGGATACTGTTTTTGTCTTACCGGCTTGGCTCCAGGTTTTAAAGTCACCTTTACCGGTTCTGCCAGTTTGGATCATCCTGGAACTTCACTTGCCCATACCAAGGGAGTGACTGCATTGTCCACCGCTTCTGGAATTTGTTCTTCTTTGGAGGAATTCTGTAACATAAACACCCTCACCTCTATGGCTTTTGATTCTGGTATTAGTAATCTGATTTCTCCATCTTTAAAAATTATTTGTGCATCTAATTTGCTTAATAAATCTTGTCCCAATAAGGGCAACGGACATTTGGGCACGTACAAAAATTGATGTGTTTTACCTACTATTTTCCCAGCTTAAATTTTAACAGTTTCAAGAAAGGCCAGTTCTCTTTCCGCCCCGTCGCACCAACACCCTCTGCTGATTTATGGCTGAGTTTCGCTTTACACATTTATTATTCTCAGTCAAGATTGCCAGAATTTTTCCATCCCTTTGCATTTGTCTGACTTCTTTTTCTTTTTCTCTGTTGTTATACACAGTCCAGGCTACTTCAAGCATTTTACCTAAGTCTCTGGACTCAGCCCCTTCCATTTTCTGGAGTTTTTTCTAGGGTTGATTGTCCCATAAATATAGAGGCCAATTGTATAGCTTCTTCCGTGGTGTTTTTTGTTTGTGGTTTTGTTTGTGGGGTTTTTTTTTTTTGTTTGGTGTTGTTTTTGGGTTTTTTTTCCTCTGGGTCCAAATTAGTGTATTTTCTAGCAGTCACCTTCAGTCTTTCCATAAAGGCTGAAGGGGACTCATTTAATTCTTGTCTCACAAAGTTTAGACCGATTAATTGCTTTTGCCATTGCATATCTATCACCAAACAAAATCCACTTCTGAGATCTAGTCAGCATCCCTCTGGGTCCCGGCTGATTAGGGTCCCACTCAGGATTTGTGGATGGAAAATTCTGGTCCACTGTCCCTTGTATGAGCATGAGCTCCTTCTACTTGTTTTCTGGCCGTATTTAATACCATTTTCCTTTCAGTATCTTCCAACAAAATATCCAATATTTAACCAATAATTTAACATCATCTTCTTTAAACACATATTTAAAACATCATTTACCAATATCATAAGCTGAGCAACCTTTTCCAAACTTTTATCAGGTTCCTGCCCCTTTAATGCCATTACCACAGAACTAGCTGAAACCAATTCACATTGCCTTTGCCATTCCGGATGATTTCGCAATGTGAAAAACAGATCTACATATGCCATTTCGTTCCATTTACCTTCCCTTTTACAAAATAACATTAATTGCAAAATGGTGTTATATTGCAATGTCCCATTTTCCGGCTACTTTTCCCCATTTTCTAAAGTGTATAGTGGCCACCAATGATTACAATATTCAATCAACTGTTTCCGAGTCAAAGGATCAACATTTCCCAGATCTTTCCAGTGCTCCAAAATGCATCCCAGTGGTGTTTTTCATGGGATTGGTTTTTTACTCGGAAAAGTGCCCATCTCCCAGGGACTTAGTGGTTGTGATTGTGCACTATCACAAGCACTTAGTCAGAGGGACCCCAACCCGTGTTAGAGCTCCCTCAGGGATTTCCCCTGCCACCGGAAATCCCAGGGATTTCTCCTGCCACCAGAAATCCCAACCTTGGAGGCTTCCCCTCCCCTCTGGGCCCTGCTCCACAGGCTTTCGCCTAGCAGAGACTTTTACCTGAGACGTCTCTCCAGCCCAACTCTGCGCAGCTTTCACCACGCCTTACGAGCAGGCCTCCCGTGCTCTTCGCGTGGGCCTGTCCCAACGTGGGCCTGTCCCAACGTGGGCCTGTCCCGGTGTGGGCCTGTCCCTATACGGGTCTCTCCCGATACGGGCCTGTCCCGGAGCCACGGGGTCCTTACTTAAGGTACCTTCACATACTTCAATTAAATGAGAATGCCTTTACCTCTCCCAGGGGTCTTGCTCAAAGCTCTTCAGTCCGGGGATCGGAGGTTCTCCCCGAGAATTCCCCGGTGCCGGCTGGAGGTCCTGCGATCCCACGGATCCGTCGAGGTTCAAAAGCAGTGTCCCATCTGGGTCGCCAAAACTGTCACCGAAATCCGGGAATAAACCTCGTAACACCAATGTAGTGTTAAAAGGCAGGCATTCTTTATTGCAGCGCTGGATGCACGGGGGATAGCTCCACCCAACGTGCATGCCAGGTGATCACCAACACACAGGTTATATAGAATCAAAATATACATATTCATCATATTTCCAAGAAAAGGCAGTCCTATGATAATCATTTCTGGGAAATCATTTCCATATTCTCCTCCCCGTCACGCATGCTCAGTGATTTGAGTCGGTGGTCCTCAAGGGTCTCTGGTGGTCGTCAGTGGTCTTGCTCCTGACCTCCTTCATGCAGACATGCGCACTACCCTTGTTGTAGGTGCATCTACCCATAGCAACTTTCTTCATAAGATTAATATTCCCGGGCCTATTGTCCGGTTGGGTAGGGACTGTACAAGGGACATAGCAGCATTGTATCTTGCCATGGTCGGTTAGCTTCATTACCTATTACCTAGGTTACAAACTAATTTTCCCAATCTGAGTCTATAGCTACCTTATAACTTCAAGTTACAAATATAATCAAATTATCCTAACTTTTATATAATCAACTTTTAATTGCTTTGTCAAAATATATGTGACACCCACACACAGCCCCCCAGAACCAAACCGCCAGTTGCGCGCCGTACAGCCCCCAGCTTTCTCCTCTAGACGACAGGTGGGAGGACACTCCAGCCAGTCTTGAGGGGGAAAGATGATAAAAGGAGTTCCCGGGGGCACAGGCAAAAGGCAGCGGGAGGGCTCTGGGTGGCACACGGAGGGTCGCGGTGGCTACCCAGAGGCACGCAGGGGGCTCGGGCTGGGCACCAAAAGGCACACGGAGGGCTCTGGGCTGCACCAAACGGCACATCTTGAGCTCCGGGCCACACCAACGGGCAACCGGAGGGCCCTCGGAAGCACAACAAGAGAAACGGAGGGCCTTGGGAGGCACCGAAAGGCCGTTTGCCAGCCCCTCGGTTGCCCCGTTTGCCCCCACCCCGGTCCCTAGGGGACATGGAAAGGCAAACAGAGACGCCTTGAGGAGACAAGAGGAAGAGTCCTCTGGGGAAGATGAACAGCTGAAGGCCAGTCCCAGGCGAGGGCCCTGGGTGGGAACCCAAAGGCTCATCAGCAGGTCTTGAGGCGATGGGAGAACAAATGCACAGAACAAGGCGCACCTACGTACGGGACTCACTTAAGGCACGAGTATAGCTTTACAGAGCTGGAGCAGCCCCTGCAATAGCCCTGCCGCAAAGCTTTCTAAACAAGGCAAAAACGATGGCTACTTTTCTCTTCCCTGTAAAACTGGGTCTTAGCCTGACCGAGGCTGCAGGAGGGAGGAAGGCGGGCGAGGGAAAACATTGCAGGGAAAAGGCCGGCGTCAATAAATGTAGACGCCAGCAAGCCCTTGGGAGCAAACTCTTTATTCTCTGCCTGGCCGAGCTGCCCACTGCCTCTGTCACCCTGGAGCCATGCACCTCCTCAGGACACCCTCCGCAAGGCTCCCAGCTACCGCCCCTCGGGCTGCACGGGCTCCTCCAGGAAGAGCTTTAAACGCACTGGTCTGCGCCGTGCTCCTGCCTGGGTAGGGGGCTTTGGAGCCGCTGGAGGCATGGGCTGTCTTGCAACCTGCGGGCCCACGGAGGGGAGGCTGCCTGCGGTGCTCCCTAGCCTGCGTATACGCAGAGTTTCCCACATGGGCATGGAAGATCTTCCTGTGGCTCCGGAGGTGTCATCCCGGCACTTCTGAAGGCCTTCTGTTGGCCGGCCAGCACCTCGCTCAGTGCCTCGGACTAGAGACGGGAGGAGAGTACGTGAGCTCTTCTCTTTGAACTGTCCGGCTTCCTCTGCAGGCGTGACTACTGCAGGCAGGCTGAGAGGTGGCAAGCCCTTCCTTGCTGGAGGCTTCTCTGATTTTTCCTTGGACTTCCTTTTCTCCTCTAACTTCTTCTTCACAGTTTCCACAACATGAAGGACAAGGGTCTCGGCATACTCGATCAATTCTGCATCCAGCTGCTGAACTCTGGAGATGGCCTTTTGGATGCTCTCCTCGGCAATCTCGCAACTCACTCGTGAGACAGCAGCAGCGTTTTGCAGTGGTTGCAACACCGGCAACTTTGCTCTCTTGCTCGCTTCGGGGATCTGCCGTTCCAAGGCTCTGCGTGATCCTTGTCCCTCCGTTGCGCCCTGAAGCTTCAGGATCTCAGAAAACTGACAGTGAAAGTCCTCTTCAACCTGAGAAGCTACGTGGGATGACAACAAGTGTTATGGGGAGCACCATAACGTAGGGTGAGCTTATGCAGGACTGCTAGCGTCTTACTCGCATACATTTAAAAAGTAACTGTCTGGAGGTACTGGTTGTCTAGGAGCTTAACAGTTACTGTTTCAAGAACTTTTTGGGTTTTTTTTTCTCAAATATAACTTGATGCGTTTGAATTTGTGTGAGTGTGTGAGACGTACAATCACGTATGAAGTGAGTGTGGAGTCCGGATCTGCGGTTCTGTTATCCCGCGAAAGAAACAGCCAGAGAAGGACGAAGTGAATGATTAATGATACCACTGTGGGTAATTATCTTAGATTAATAGTAGCATTACTGTGTAAGTTTGGATGTCCTTTATTGCTGTGTTAAAAGACTAACTAAAAATCGGAATGATGCCGCCCCTGAAGTAGAATTGTTGGTAAATGTGGGAACCAGAATATTGCCTTTTACACCCTAAAAATATTGTGAATCAATAATTCTTTTTTGAATGTTTATGGTATAAACAGAGATTGTGGATTCAATCTGGGACAGGCATAGAGTGTGCTAAGTGTAAAGTGTGGACCCCTTGGGAAAAGAAGGGGCATGCTACTGAAATAGCAAAGATTGGGGTTGGCGAGATAGATAGAAATTTAAACGAGTAAAATGGGAAGTAATCGGAGTGGAGAAATCTTGAAAAAGAGTCCATTAGGATGCATACTGAGACTTTGGAAAGAAATAGAAGGTTCACCAGGAGGTGTAACAGATAAGAGAACTCTGATAAAATATTATAATCACTGATGACCAATGTATAAATTGGATGATCAGGAAAAACGGCCCAAGAATAAGAATTTGGAAAATAATACAATGCTACAATTGATGTTGTTTTGTAGAAGGGAGAAGAAATGGGATGAGGTACCGTATGTTGATTTGTTTTTCACCTCGCGAACTCACCCTGAGTGGCTGAAGGACTGTGGGTTTACCCTGCAAGACCCCTGGCATCAGCATTAGAAAAGCAGGAAAAGGCAGCGGGAGGCTGTGAAGGTGTTGCTCTGCTTGGAGTACGGGGCAACGGGGTTTGAAGTGCGGGCGTGATGAGGAGGAGGATTTGGAATTAATGAAAGATGCTGGAGGTTGCATGGATGGTTTTTGATAACAGAGAGCAAGAGAAGGAAATCAAAGAAGAGCAAGGAGAAAACGGAAGAGAGTGGAGACAGGCACGGAGAGACAGGGAAAGAGAGGGTAACCTGAGAGCTGCGCTGCAGGGAGCATCAGCAAACAGTAACTTCAGGGGAGGACGGCAATACTATGGGGGAGAGGCGGGGCCCCTCCAGCACAAAAAAACAGGGATACCTTAGGAGATCATCAGTGTGCATATTGTAAAAAACTGGGACATTGAAAATGGGATTGTCAGAAATTTAAGGACCGTTTTAGGGGTCCTATGCCTATCAGTGCAGAGGTTCTGGAGGAGGCACGATACAATCAAGAAGCAGCTCCCTTTCCACGTCAGTTCCCCTGAACTAAGTCCTGAAGGGGACAGGGGGGAAACCTCCCCAGCAGAACCCCTGGCTACAGTACAGCTGGGAAAAAGGAAAATAGATTTTACTGTAGATACTGGGGCAACTTATTCTGTTAAATACTTATCAAAGAAAATTGAGCGATGATACAATAAACATTGTGAGTGCCACAGGGAAAGCGGAACAACCTGCCTTTTTCCATCCTTTAAATTTTAAGCTCGGAAAACAATGGGTAACTCACCAATTTTTATGTATGCCTGGATGTCCTATACCACTCTTGGGACGGCACCTATTGAGCAAATTGGAAATGCGGATCTCCTTTAAAGATGGGGAAGTTCAATTATTTATCCCTGCATCTAAAGCCATCGAGGCAAGAGGTTTTATGTTGCAGGAACAACCTAAGACTAACAAAGGAATTCCCGAGGAGATGAAGAATGCAGTGACGCCTTTGACACAGGCTAATGAGGTCCCGGGTAGATCCAGAAGAGTGGAACCCCTAAGAATGATCCTTAAACCTGGAACAAATCCAGTAAGACAAAAATAATACCCATTGAAAATAGAGGCCAAAAAGGGATTGAAAAGGTTAATACTCAACTTTATAGAATATGGGTTGCTCATATAATGCGAATCAGAATTTAATACCCCAATTTTACCAGTGAAGAAACTGGATGGGAAGAATTATTGGCTCGTACAGGATTTAAGAGCAATAAATAAGATTGTAGATGATTTGCACCCAGTGGTTGCAAACCCCTATACATTATTAACTCAACTGAAAAAAGATCTAATTTGGATTACCGTACTGGACCTAAAGGATGCTTTTTTCTGTCTGCCCTTGGCAGTAGAAAGTCAGAAGCTGTTTGCTTTTGAATGGGAAAATCCTGAAACAGGCAGAAAAACACAATTAACTTGGACGGTGTTACCTCAAGGATTTAAGAATAGCCCCACTATCTTTGGGAACCAGTTGGCCCGAGAACTCGAAACATGGACTCCGCCATCTCAGACGGGGACTTTATTACAATATGTGGATGATTTACTAGTGGCTACAACTACTAAGGAGGACTGTGCCCAATGGACAGTGAGCTTGTTAAATTTTCTAGGATCGAGTGGGTACAAAGTTTCCCAGCAAAAGGCCCAAGTGATTCAGCAACAAGTCACTTACCTCGGATTTGAGATCTCAGGAGGACAAAGAGAACTTGGTAAAGGTCGAAAAGAACCTATTTGCCGCACGCAAATGCTGGGAACTGTGAAAGAACTTAGGACCTTTTTAGGTATGACAGGATGGTGCAGATTATGGATACATAATTATGGACTCTAAATAAAACCGCTGTATCAATTACTAAAAGATAATCAGTTAAAGTTGACCTGGACGGGAGAAGCAAAAAGAGCCTTTGAACAACTGAAAACAGAACTGATGAGAGCACCGGCCCTAGGTCTTCCTGACGTGTCTAAACCCTTCTTGCTATTTTCTTATGAGAGGCAAGGAATAGCCTTAGGGGTGCTGGCCCAACAACTAGGCCCTTATAAAAGAGCAGTAGCTTACTTTTCCAAGCAATTGGATGGAGTAAGCACAGGGTGGCCTGGATGTCTACGAGCAGTAGCTGCAGTTATCCTGAATGTACAGGAAGCATGCAAATTTACAATGGGCCAGAAAATGACAGTCATGGTGTCTCATACGGTTTCAGCCGTGTTAGAACAAAAAGGAGGACATTGGCTTTCCCCCTCTAGATTTCTGAAATACCAAGCGATACTAGTGGAACAAGATGATATAACTATAGTCACCACTAACATTGTGAACCCAGCTTCTTTCCTTAGCGGGGAAATCTCGGAGCCGGTGGTCCATGACTGTTTAAAAACAATGGAAGCAATATATTCCAGCCGCCCTGATCTAAAAGAGGAGCCGCTCCATGATGCCGAGGACTCCTGGTATACAGACGGAAGCAGCTTTGTGAAACACGGAGAACGCCAAGCGGGGTATGCTGTGACCACTACCCAAAGGGTAATCGAAGCAAAATCATTACCTGCGGGGACGTCAGCACAAAAGGCTGAAATCACTGCCCTAACCCGAGCGTTAGAGCTGGCAAGAGGGAAGAAGATTAATATCTGGACAGATTCAAAGTATGCCCTTGGGGTTGTACATGCCTGTGGTGCTATCTGGAAGGAAAGAGGACTTCTCACTGCTCAAGGAAAATATATTAAACATGCAAAAGAAATTCTAAAGTTACTAGAAGCCGTAAATCTTCCAGAAAAAGTAGCTATTATGCACTGTAAAGGGCACCAAAAAGGTAACACCGACCAAGAGATTGGCAATAGATTGGCAGACTCAGAACCTAGAAAGGCAGCAGAAAAAGGGAAAGTGATGGCAGCCTTAATTCCGGATAGTAAACTTCAAATTCCAAATTCTGATTTAGAGCCAGATAAATATTAAGAATGATTGTTGGATCTGCATCCAGATGCCTCAATATTCCGGCCACGGAATATCCTTAATAGGAGTTCCGCTTCCATCTAATGTCTCCTGGACAAATCCGGTTTATTAGGCCAACACCACCCTTAGAAAAGATTCCCAATCCAAATGGAACAAGGAATGGAAGATAGGTGTGACAGCAAATTATACCTCGAGTAATAGCTGTTTGGTAAGTACAGGAAAGGGCACCTTTGTAGGAGAATATATAAATGTAACAAATCCATTCCTTTAAATATGACATTAATTGACCCTGTTTTTCAAAGACTGAACTCTACTGGGCTCCCGGTCCCATTGGGAATGGGATAGCATTGGCTACGTGGTACACTGGCTTTGAAGATATTGCCCCTAGGATAAAAAGGAGCTTGTACTCTTGGAGCTTTAGTTCCTAACATTACTATCATTGACAAACTGTACCCACCGGATGAAAGAACAACAACTTCCCTCAAAAGGATAAAGAAAACTCATAATGCTATAGCGGATAGGTTTACTAAATTCCATAGTTCTATAAGGTGGTTTCTCCCATGGCTAGGGGTAAATAAAGCTTCTCCTCCCCTGCGCTGCTTCCAGTGCTGGCCGCAAAGCCAGCGGGCACGTTGGGGTTGAGCTTAGAGCTGGCGTGAGCTCCAAGGAGTCCTTTCTGCCGACAGCTCTGTGCCTGGTTAGTGGCCGCTGTGGGCACCAGGTCGGTGTTTGCAAGATGCTCCTGAGTGGAAGGGAGAGAGGAGTGCTCTGGAGTAATCCCGTGTTTGAACCGCATTCACTCTCATTCACATCTGAAGAAGTACATTGCAATATTTCATGGGAGCTTCTCTGTCCTGTGTTCATTTACAGACGTGGCGGCAGGCGATGGTTATCCAGCTGCCTGGCTGGGTTCCAGGGATGACCCGCAGGCAGGTCGTGTGGGTACGTCATGGCTTTTTCCTTCCCTTGAGAGCTGCCAGCTCAAAGCACCAAGTCAGCCAGGCGCCTCTGCAGGTGTGAGAAGACAGACCTGCATGTGTGTGCACGGGGTCATTACGGGACCCCCTTGTCTGTTCTGCTATGCAGTTATGACGACATAGATCGGAAGACACCAGAGCCAGAGGCACGCACACTGAAACAGAAAATCTCTTGGCCATGCGAAGCACACACACTGTGAGATGATCCGTAGCGCAGAGCACAGTAACGTCTGGCATTGTCTCTTCTCCTCCAGGGGCGGACGCTGGGAAAAAGGCTGAGGCTGCCGGTCCTGAGGAGCTGCACAAGTTCTATATCGCAGTGACTGCAGCAGCCTTGGGTCTGCTGCTGGCTGGGGCAGTGGTATCTTGTGTAGCCATTTCCCGGCTGAGGAAGAGAGACCCGTGAGTTGGCTTTTCCCCAGAGCTAGTTCTTGCTGCAGTTGGCAATGAGGTGTTTGCAGTTAGAGTACGCGGGAGTGCCAAGGCACCTGCTGGCAGTACTCTGCTGAGATTTCTGCAGTAAGGTCTTTGGCTGGCCTCTGAATTCACATCAGTGAGCAGTCTTCTCTGAAACCCATTTGTACAGAAGGACCCAGAGAGACGAAGAAGCACCGGGACAAGCCGATACTGACTCTGCCTGGAAAAGTGAAGGTCAAACTCGAGATAAAGGCAAAGCAGAGTCAGGAGAAGGAACAGAAAAGGGTGAGAGTGCCCAAGAAAAGGAGATCTGCAACAGCTCCTGCCCATCACCGTGGCCCTTTGCGGCAGAGCTCACCCATCTGTACAGGAACATGAGCACAGAGCCCTCCCCTCTGCCCACTTGTCCCAGCTGCTCTCTCAGCGACGATGCCTCTTCACTGGACACCTGCATTTCTCTGGACTCGCCTCTGCCCAAGCCCTTCTGGTGTCCCTGCTACCAGTACCAACAGGGATACTGTACATCTGAAGACGATGCTTTTTAGAATAGAGAAGAGCAACTCTATTTTGGCAAAAGCAGCGAGTCCTGGGCTGTTTTGTCCGTTTCCATCGGGCTACAGTGCACAGAGCTGGGAGCAGCGCTGGATCTGTGAGATTCCTGCACTCCAGCAAGGGACCCCTTTGTCCCAGCATCAGCCTGGTTTCCCAGCTGGGGCTGTCAACAAGGCTTTCATCCACCAGAATGGGGACAGGCTGGTGAGACTTGAGGTGCGAAGGGTTGTCCTTGAGCTGGCTTGGGATGCTGCCCTGAATCGGGATGGACTGGGCAGAGAGGGAGGGAGGTGCTGGGAAGGATGGCCGTCCAGCGCTGAGCACGCCATTTGTCCCAGTACAAACAGGCTGCCTTTAATCTCTCCAGGTCTGTACACCCCAGAGTGGGACCTTGCCCAGGAAAAGCTCTGTTCCCCAGACCCCTCCCAGTACAGACTGGGGCCCCTCCAGTACAAACCGATTCCCTTTAACCACTCCCAGTACAGACTCTCTGTAATCTCAAACAAAACTGGTTCCCTTAGCCCCTCCCAGTATGAGTGGGCACCATCCCAGTAAAAACTGAATTGTTTCAACCACTCCCAGTACACACTGTGACATTTCCCAGTACAAACTGGATCCCCTTTAACCCCTCCAAGTACAGACTGGACACTTTTCCCAGTACAAACTGGATCCCTTAAACCCCTCCCACTACAGACTGGACTCTGTCACAGCACAGGCTGGATCCCTTTAACCCCTCCCAGCACCAAGTGGGACCTGTCCTAGTAAAAGGTATGTCCCCTGAGCCCTCCCAGTACAGACTGGGCCCTGTCCCAGTACAAAGGGGATCCCTTTGTTACCGCTCAAACGGCAATAAAAAACCCTTTCCAAACCGAAATGCAGTTGAGAAAGCCAACATTGGTTTATTCAGTGCTGGGGTGCATGGGGGATCTCTCCTCCTAACATGCCCACCTAGCCCACAAACATACACACATTTATAGTCTCCAAACACACAGAGTTACAATTCCATCACCTAGTTACATAGTTACTTCATTATGATTGGTGGAAAACTTTCTCACTTTGCTTTTAAAGCCACAGACTTCAAGAAATTCAGAGAGCACGCCCAGTGAGGGGTGGTCGTACCTTGGAGGCGGGTAGCTTTGACAATGGAGGTGTGTTTTGGTATTGTAATGAGATTATAATGAACAAAGTTCACTCATAGCACATGGTTTGGACAGAAAATGAAATATTACTTGGCTCATGTACCAACTACACAATTTATCAGCTCCACGGTACCACCAAGCTCTCAGGTTCTCGTTCTTAAAATGTTTTTATTAGTTACCTGTTAGGTTGGGGCTGTACAGGGACCATAGTAGCAAGACTGGTTCCTAACAACACAATCATTCCACCATCACCTTACTATTGCTAATAATCTCATCACCTTGTTTACAGAGACCATCCACAACCTATCCCATCACCAGAGATAAAAAAAAGTTAAACACATCGGTTACACCTTTAACCCCTCCCAGTGCAGACTCTGCACCATCTCAGTACAAACTGCACCCCTTTAACCACTCCCAGTACCGACTGGGGCCCCTCCCAGTACAAACCGGAACCCCTGATCCTTCCCAGTACAGCCTGGAGCTGCGTCCTCCTTCCCTGCCTTCAAGCACAGACCCCCCAAGGGCTCCTCTCCAGGCCCCTCTCCCCTCCCTGCTTTCTAGGGTCCAAAGTGCTGGTTGTAGCATCTATTCCAGTGCTCAATGCCTCCTTTCCAGGGCCGAAATGCTCATTTTTAGGGCCCAAACCTGTCTTTTATTACCCACAGCCTTTTGTGAGGGCCCACAGTTTCATTCTTAGGGCCTAAACCCTCAAGGCGGAGCGAGTTGCCTGGCAACGCCCGCCCAGAAGTCTATGGGGAGTCAGCAGACCCAGGACAGCCAATCGCATTTGCATGGGAGGAGCAAGGTGGGACAGACATGCCATATTCTGGCAGCATGGGGCAAGCGATGCACACTGTGAGCGTCCCATGGACACTTGTGTCCCCAAACAGCAGTCGGAGGAGAGGAGCAGGCGTAAATGTCTTTTGCTTCCTGATGCTGAGAGAGCTTTTCAGCGTGGGGGGAAAGGAGGTAGCGGTGAGATGCCAGAAACTGTAGAGCTGTGAAGAGAGCCCTACCTGGAGGGGGAGAAGCAGGGGTCCCCCAGGGAGGCCGTGGGGCCATGCCGGGGCGTGTGAACGCAGGGCTCTGGGACAAGCTGGCGGGTACAGGAAGGTCCTGAGGAGATGTAAGGACAGATGGGGGCCTGGGAGCACCCCGAGAGGACCCATGGGCCACTGGCGAGCTGTGTCCCTACCCCCTGCAGTGGATGCCCCGCCCCTCCTGGCCCGGGAAGCGGGTCACAGTGGGGCCCTTTATGACCTGCCCTCTGTGACACCCCGCGGTGCAATATATAACCAGCGTGGCCACGGCCCTGCAGCGTCTGACAAGACGACGACGGGACAGGAAAGGAGCACAGAGCTGGCAGGGAAACCCCAAGAGCAGCCCACATCTTTCCCTGCTGACCCCGGCAGCCCCGCAGCGCCAAGGCGCTTCCCTTCAGCTGCCTCCCCCCTGTCCCCCCAACTTTCCTCCATTTTACAGAATGGCAGGGAGACCCCCCAGCCACCCCATGGTGGCCTGGGAGGAGGTGGGGGCTCCCCAGGAAGGAAGCTTTCTGCCGGAGCCCTACAAGGTGTCCATGGCCTGGCCGCTGCAGACCTGTGAGTGAGGGGTCCCCTGGGGCTGGGCAGGGTCGGGGCCAGCGAGTGCAACCAGCTTGATGCCGGGATCCTGCTTCCTCGGCACGCTGGCGGCAGGTTTCCCACGGGCTGGGGGCACGGCGGTGCGTGAATGCCAGGGCTATTCGGGGCTGGGAGCCGGCCCCAGCGCAGCCTGCCTCCTCAGCCGTGCCGAGCTGAAAGCTCTTTTTGCCGTTTGGGAAGTTTGTTGGCAAAGATGCTGTGTCCTCCCGACTCTTCTGTGTTTCCCCTCCATGTAGGTGAGACACTGCCAGAGGAGAATCCAGAGCACCCAGAGCTCCAACTGGAATGGGATTCTGAGAGCTCCTTCTCGGTTGCTTCGCTCATCAGCAGCGGCATGGGCACGGTAATGAGCTCCCCCCTTGCTGGGACTCTTGTCCGTGGCATCAGAGGGAGCCTTTTGTGAGCCAAGGGACCCAGAATCAGTGGGGTTGACATGGCCTCACTGTCCCTGGTGGGAGAGTTCTCGTTGTCCCCAGGCAGGGAGCGTGCGAGGCCGGCACTCCAGTGTCCCAGCAGCAGCTCCAGCCCTCCTGGCCACCAGAGAACCCTGGTTCCCTCTAGGACCAAGACATGGTGCCCATGATGCCAACCCTCCTCCCTCACCCTGGGGACCCTCTGCTCTCATCCTCTGCCCTGCAGAGGCTGCAGCCCCTGCTTCCAGCTTTCCTGCAGGCTCTTGCCAGAGCTGCTCACGCTGCTCAGCCAAGCAGCAGCATCAGGGTGCTCGGTGTGACGTGTCTTCCCTCCCTTCTTTCCCCCCGTAGGTGTTTGGAGAATACCTCCAGCCTTATCAGATGACAGAGGTTCTCCTCGTGGCCATCGAGGCCTTGACAGCAGACGACAGCTGTGACAGGCAGATGGGCAGCGACGTCCTGGACATGGCTGTGACAGACCCTGTGTCCTGGCTGACGGATGTAGGTGCCCTGTGGCTGGACTGCCCTGCCCGTGAGCCGTGCCTGGCCTTGTTCTCCCCTCCTTCCCTAACCCAGCTCTCTCGGGCACCTCAAGGCAACAGAGAGGGACAGGAAGGGCAGCAGTTTCAGCGGCAGCTGGGGAAATGGTTGCACTCCAGTGGCAGCACCATGCTCACCTGTGTCCCCTCCAGGTGCCAAAGATCATGAGGTCCATCCAGACCAACGTGGAGCGCATCTGCATGGAGCCAGCCCGGAGCAGCCTGGACTCACTCCTCCTCGTACTGACCAAGTGGTGCCCCAGGGAAGCGGTCAGGAGCCTGTTGGAGATCTCTCCAACATGTGACAGGTATTAGCCCCGACAGCCCAGAGGGCTTGTTTCCTGTGGGGAGAGGGTGGGGGGCAGAGACTCTCTGGCTGCCAGACCAACGGGAAACTGCAGGACATCCCTGAGGAGCAGGGCCCTCCATCCCACCATGCTTCTCAGCCCCGGTGGGTCAGCCAGGCCCTCAGCAGCCAGAGTCCCACCACCACGCTCCTCTCTGCCCCATGGGGAACGCCACCTCAGCCCCATCCTCCTGCCCAGACAGGGCCCCCGTGCGCTCCATGTGGGGGCTGGGCAGGGCCAGGGCTGCAGCACAGCCTGGGTCCGGAGGAGCTGGCCCGGGCACGGTGCAGTGGCCGAGGCAGCCCTGCTGACCGAGCGCTCTGGCTCTGCAGCGCTGCCCTGGCCATGTGGGAGGTGATGACCTCCGTGCCTTCGGCTTTGTGGACTGTCTTGACGGAGCTGCTCGGGGTGCTCCAGGACCAGCGGCTGCGCAAGGTGTTCAGCAGTGCTGCGGAGGACGCCTGCATCTATCCCTTGGCTGTGAGTGACCATGCTCCCCTTCAGGGCTGTGCCTGCCTCCCCAGGGAAACAGGCACGGCTCCCTCCCCTTCCGTCTGCCTCCAAATGGCCACCTCCTCCAGTACATCGGGACACAGGCCCTTAGGGTCGGCAGGGACCTGCCGGGCAGCAGCCAGAGCCCTTGCGCGACACTTGGGGCCGCCCCGTGCTGTTTTGGCCCCGGTGAAAAAACGTGAAGCCTGCCCCTGCCTGGACGGCACTCTGCTACCCCCCTGCCAGCATCCCCCTGCCCTGCTCTGCAGCCTGGAAACCTGGGGCAGGGGCAGAGCAAGGGGCAGAAGCCAGAGTCTGGCCAGTTGCTGGGCCTGGGGCAGAGGCACGGCCTCCGCACACGCTGAGGGGGCTTCAAGCCCGGGGAGAGGAGACACTTGCCGCCGTCCGCATCTCGTGCCTCCTTTGTGCCGGCGCGGTGGAGGGAGCCCTGCAGGCTCTGCTGGTCTCTCACTGCTCTCTTCGTTTTAGCTGCTGGTCTGCGCTGACATTGACAGTGAGGAGTTTGCTGCCCTGTACAAAGCCCAAAGGTTCCTGAGGCATCCAAGCCCAGTGATGCTCTCGCTGGTGCTCAGGGGCCTCATCACGCTTTCAAAGACACCTGAGGCGGTGAGTGAGGCACAGTCAAGTGGAGCCACGTTGGCAGCCAGGGCCTGCGGCAGTGGCTAATGGCGCGGTTTGGCCTTGGCTGGGAGTCCGAATGTGGCGTGACGGCTCAAGTCAGCCTCCCTGCTATGGAGGGGGCTGGTGGGTGCCTGGGGAGCCCTCCAGGCACAGAGGCTCACCAAGCCATCTGCCCCTTCAGGCCAGTCGGAAACGGGGCTGGCTGAGCAGGGGACACTGCTCTCCTGCGCTCCCTTCCCTTCCTCGTGCGCTCCCCGCATCCCTGTCAGTGGCCACTGCCTGCCAGGAGCTGCTGCAGTGACTCCTGTGCCGCCGCCTGGGAAGCCAGACGGGAGGCTGGTGCTCAGCGACCGCTGCGTTTTTGCCAGGGTGGTCTTTCCCTGCTTCACAATAAGGAAACTGTGTCTTTCATACAGGCAAGAAAACTACCAGTCCTGCTGCCAGACATCATAGAGACCCTGCCAGATGCCAACACCAATGTCAAGAATAAGGCCCTGGTGTTCTGCAGGAACGTGATGGGCCACATGAACAGGAAGGAGGCCAACCTCATCGTTCTGCAGCTGGCAGAGAAGCTCCTGGCTCTCTTTGATGACGTAAGGCTGCGGTGGGAGCCTGAGCTCTAACAGACGGGCGTTCTGCAAAGACAGCTTGCCCTTCAGCCCAGCCCTGTGGGAAGCACTTGGGCAGGGCTCCCCTCCTCGCTCCTCTTGCGTGGCCTTTCAGGGCTCTGTGGCTGTTCAGCTGCAGCTGCAGATCTGGCCCACAACTCCTGTGTTCAGAACCCGACCCTGGAGCATCTCCCCTCACATGAGCCATGCCAACGCCCTTGCTCAGCGCGGGCAGGTAGCGGCTCTTGCTGCAGTCCCCCTGTCCTCCTCCCTACCAGGAGTCCAGCCAGGTGCGGGAGCTCTCCATCAGCCTCTTTGGAGATGTGATGAAGACTGTGGTGGGGAGAAATGAGAAAAAGATGAAGAAGAAAGTGCAGAGGGTGCTACTGCCGCTGCTCCTCCACATGAACGACCAGATGGAGAGCGTGGCCAAGGTACAGTGACCAGTGACCA
Source organism: Grus americana (assembly GCF_028858705.1). Taxonomy (NCBI): domain Eukaryota; kingdom Metazoa; phylum Chordata; class Aves; order Gruiformes; family Gruidae; genus Grus; species Grus americana. Next base: position 137,830 of record NW_026562100.1, read on the forward strand.
GTCTCATGGGGAAGGGCGTGCTGACACCACAGCGGTGGCCTGGCCATAAGAGGCAAGGGCTGCTGGACGTCAGAGGCTGGGAAGGTGTGTCACCTCAGGGTCCCACTTCAGGTCCCCTCCTTCCCCCCTGTTGCCTGCTGCAGAGGTGGATGGGGAGCTGGGGTCCTCTCCCAGCCCCGCTCTTCCCATTGAGCCCTCCCCTGGCACAGCCCAGAGGAAGGGTCCCTGCACAGCCAGCACGAGCAGGGACGGAGAACCTGGCACAGACAATTCCCAGCAGGGCTCAGCAGCAGCCCATGGCCACCAAACACACGCGTCCCTACAGGCTTCCCAGCTGTCCCTGCAGGTATCGGAGGCCAGGCCTTTGAGCCCCAATCCCTGTCCCCCAGGGCTGTGCCAAAGAGACCTCCAGATGTTTGGGCTGGGGACCGCCCCAGCTCCCAGAGAGCAGGATAGCCCCAGGAACAAAGCCCTGCTCACCCAGGTCCCCCTGCATTGGGCGAGTGAACTTGGTGGGAGCAGAGAGGTGCAGCACTTAGGAAGGGTGGAGAACCAGCTCGTTCCCAGCCTGGGGCAGGGAGAGTGGTGGGAAGGGAGATGCAGCCAGAAGGGGACTGGCTCTGCATCCCAGTCTGGAGCCTGGGCGTGAAAGAGCCGGGAGCCAGGCGTCCTGCTGGGGAAAGCCCGTGGGATGTGCTGCTGGCTCCGTCCTGCCCCAGTGTCTCAGGGACTCCAGCCCTCGCTGCCTACAGCTGTGGGCCCACACCACCTTTGCCCTTCAGTCTGCCCCCATCCCTGGCAGCAGCTCAGCAGCTCTCCAGGATCTCTATTCTGCTGGTTGGCAGCATGAGATACCTGAGGTGGTGGCTGCCCCGTGTCCCTGCCCTGGGCACTGAACCCCGTTCAGATTCTGCCCGCCGCTGCCTCTTCCCATAAAGGGCTGGGAACAGCTCGGAGCCTGGCCAAGAGAAGGAAGATGCCAGGTTGCTGTGGTGCCATCTCCCAGCCTCTGCTTCTCTGCAGGCCTCGAAGGACGCCTTCCTCACCTGCGCACAGTTCCTGGGGTGGAGGAGGCTCAGCTACCTGGCCGAGACATGTCAGACACACCTGATTGCAGAGTTCTTGGTGAGTACAAGCCCCCAAGCCCCAGGGCCAAGGGCTGCCCCACGTGCCCGTGGGGACGGCTGTGCAGCTGGGCCTCACCTGCCCTTCTCCAGCCCAGAGCCCGCAGCCTGGAGCTGCATCCTCCTTCCCTGCCTTCAAGCACAGACCCCCCCAAGGGCTCTTCTCCAGGCCCCTCTCCCCTCCCTGCCCCCAGGGTGCCAGACAAGATCCTGGCACCCTGTGTGAGCCCTGGCAGTGGGACAGAGGGGTCTTGGCACCCCCAGGCCCTCTGTGCCTGCGGCTCTCTCTGAACCTCAGCCCCACAGGGCTGCTGTGGGGGAGGGAAGGGGGGCACTGGGAGGAGGGACTGGTCCGGATGGCTGGGGAGGGTCTGTATCAGCCCCGTGCCTTTGTGCTCTCTCCAGCTACAGCGCGACAGGAGCAGGGTGGGAGAATACGTGTGCCAGAGCCAGCCGTACCTGAAGGACGCTCAGGCCAGCTTGCGAGAGGCGGCCGTCAGGTTCATGGGTGAGCCACAGCCCCCAGGGTCCCTCTTCTGTCAGCCGCGCCCCAGTCCCCTCCACTGCACTGGCAGCAAGGGGCAGCCCTGTGGCTGCCAGAGCCCCGCTTGCCTCCAGGAGGGCCCACCACGCAGGCTGGCTTGCTGGGAGCCCTGCTCAGTCCCACCACTTTCGGGTACTGTCCTTCCCAGGGGTCAGCCCTGCTGTGGGGGAGGAGGGTGTGCAGCCGCACTGGCAGGGTTGGGGGCCCTGCTACTGCTGGGAGCGTGCTGGGGAGTGGGAGGTCTGACAGGAGCTCTGTGCCTAGGGCTTGCTGCACAGCACCTGAGGAAACGAAGCTCGGAGAAGCTGTGGGATGTCTGCAACGGTGAGTAGGGACAGTGCTGTGCTGGCCGGGGCTGGTGGGGCAGGGGACAGAGCCTGGGCAGGGTGCTGCCACGCCGGGCCCTGCTCCAGGAAAACACTTCAGGGGCAAGGGAATGTGCACATGGGGCATTCCTGAGCAGCAGCTTCCAGCTGCTCAGGTTGTCTCCCCTGCTCCTCCTGGCCAGGGCAAGAGATGGCTGGGGCTGGCATGCTCTGGAGGGGACTCCTGGGGGTCTCCAGAGGCAGGCAGTGGGGGTTCATGCCTGCTCTGTTTCCTTTTGTTGCAGCCCTCCTGCCCTTGGCGAAAGACACCGATCCCTCGGTCAGCTGTCTGGCAACTCAGACCATCTTCATCCTGTCAAATGAGGTGCCAACAGCACGATGGAGCCTGCGGTCGCTGTGCTGCTGCTGAGCCTTGGAGAGATGAAGTTGTCCTCTCAAACACGGCTGCATTTGAATATTTTTTTCTTTTTTATTAGTAAAGCTGGAACAAAAAGCCCAGTCCCATGCTGTCCTTCCCATGGGGACCCCCCTGAGTGTGCCGAGCAGACAGTGCCATGCCTGGTCTCTGCTGCTGCCTGCAGGACAGCACGCCTCGACCCAGGGTGTGCTTGCAACAAAGCCCCAGCTGCCCTGCCAGACCACAACATGCGGAGGGGAGGAGGGGAGAAGCTTTAGCCCAGCCTGCCCCTGCCGGGACACCTGAGGACGCGAAAAGGCAGCTGCGCTCTGCCAAGCTGGCAAGCCCTCATTTGTCCTGGCATCAAAATCCTCTCTTGTGCTGGGGAGCTGTGCTGGCTTTGGCTGGGGCAGAGTTGACTTTTGGCACAGTAGCGAGTATGGGGCTGTGTGTTGGATTTGTGCTGGAAACAGCGCTGATCACCCAGGGATGATTGAGTCACTGCTGAGCAGTGCTTGTGCAGTGTCACGGCATCTTCTGCTTCTCCACCACCCCACCAGCGAGTAGGTGGCGGTGGACAAGGAGTTGGGAGGGGACACGGCTGGGACAGCTGACCCCCATGGCCAAAGGGATATTTCACACCGCATGACATCATGCTCAGCAATAAAACTGGGGGGGAGGTTGGCGGGGGGCACTGCTCGGGGTCTGGCTGGGCATCGGTCGGTTGGTGGTGAGCAATTGTTTTCGTTTGCATCACTTGCCTTTCTTGGGTTTTCTTTCTCTTGCTTTGTTATTTTCCTTCTTATCACTATTTTTATTTTTTAATTTTTATTTCAATCATTAAACTGTCTTGATCTCAACCCACGAGTTTTCTCCCTTTTTCCCTTCTGATTCTCCCGGCTGTGTGGTGCTTAGTTCCTGGCTGGGGTTAAACCACGACCGTCCCTTCTCCACCCCTTATTCCATACCATTTACGTCCGGCTCAGGTCCCACACCATCCCATCCATCCTCATTAACCACCACTCCCCTTCCCAGGCTTTGATAAAACTCACAGATAGCATTCCCTTTGTCTATGGACCACCCCTGTAAAATGTCCGTAAAACACCCAAAAACGCCCACCGAGTTCATTTAGCCCGTGACTTTGGGCTCCATCTGTTACGGTGCTCACTCAGGACAGCAGAGGTGCTCTGTTGCGGGCAGTTACTGGGCACCAAAGCCAGCTCACGTCGTAACCAAGAGGTTCCCCTGGTTTCCAGGGTCCACAGCATCGTTCGTAGCATGTAGCCCACCCTTCTCAGTGCCCAACGCCTCCTTTCCAGGGCCAAAATGCTCATTTTTAGGGCCCAAACCTGTCTTTTATTACCCACAGCCTTTTGTGAGCGCCCACAGTTTCATTCTTAGGGCCTAAACCCTCAAGGCAGAGCGAGTCGCCTGGCAACGCCCGCCCAAGTCCCTTGATTGATGAACTGTCTGACCCATTGTTTGATGGGAGGAGCAAGGGGGAAGTGCCAGGCAACCAATCAGAGGAAAGATCACCAGAGGGAAGGGCGGGCACTGTGGGGGAGTGACCCCTCAGACAGCCAATCAGTGAGAGCAGCACCACAGGGAGGGACAGGCCCCGAACCAGGGCAGAGTGACAGCCCAGGGGATCAATCCAGGGCAGCATCACCGCAGTGGAGGAGACTGACAGCCCTCCCGACCTATGCCGGCGAAGCCCAGTGTGAGAGGAAGGCGGGCTCCCTGGCAGACAGGCCCAGGGAGGTCCTGAGGCTGAGCAGCCCCTGGCCCAGGCTTGGGGCCCCTCTTCCCCCTTCCACCCCTCTGCCCCCGTCTCCCTCTCCCCCCCTGCCCACCCACATGTTCTGGATGGACATAGTAGGAGGCAGTCCTATTACCTTTGACAGGAAACATTCAGCTCTTCCAAGGAAAAAGAGAAAGGTTGGATGCAGCTCATCCGAACAACCAAAATCCAATGTTTTCCTTCTCCTCAGTGGAAAATCAGTGGGTCAGTGCCCACTGACTCCTTCCATTGTCCTTCTCTTGTCAAGTCCTCACTTCAGCCAGTTCTTCTCCTATAAAAACACCTGAAGAACCCTGTAACATGAAAGCTGTTTCAAATCCTCCGGTATAATAAGGGAGAATTTGAACGTTCTCAAATGAGAGGCAATGTTTTTCGCAAAGCTTTCCAAATTGTCCAAATTCTGCTGCCGCTGAAATTAGTGGGGGTCTTTCTTCAGTGGGAGCAGAATTCAACAAGCTGTAACGCTTCAGCAAATTCTACCCCAAGCATTTTGCATGGGGACTGTGCAAATGCAATCCTAATGTCACAAAATGGCTGAAAAATGCAGCTGTACTGCTGTATACTTTTGGAAGGGAGTCTACCTGTCTTATCTGGAGTGGTCAACATGGATTCACCAAGGGGAAATCCTGCCTGACCAATCTGACAGCCTTTTATGATGGCACGATTGGGTAGGTGGATGAAGGGAGAGCAATGGATGTTGTCTACCTTGACTTCAGCAAGGCTTCTGACACATCTCTCATCACATCCTCATAAGCAAGGCGTCCACCACGCCTCACCCTTACAGCACTGTCCTGTTGCTGTTACCAGTGATAGTAACACTAATTCCAAAACATCCTTGAGAGCAGCTTTATTCTTCCTTGGCACCAAATCTCAGCCTGCTCAGCCCTTGAAAGGACTACCTCAAATCTCTGCCACCCAAATCTCTCCAACCTTCTGTCATCTACACTCTTTTACCCCAGGACCCTTCCCCCCATCACTTCAGCACACTGCCTCGTCCCGGTTTCTGTAGCTGGGTGAAGTCAGGGAACTCCCTGGCACAACAGCCTTCCTTACAAAACCTTTTCTCCGTGCTAATCCCACTTGTATCAGCTCCTGCCATGTACAGCTCCATCCTCCTGCAGAGCTCCACTGGACGGGCAGTTTTCCTGTTTCTTTCATGCCCATTCACCTTCACAACCTTTTAGTACTGTGTGCATATCAAACACTGTCTCAAGGAACACGTGGATCCTTGGTGATCAGCACAGCCCTCCTTGGTGAGCTCAGCACCAGGACACACCTTACAAGGCCACCGTGTCCCCAGCCCTCCTTGGTGAGCTCAGCACCAAGACACGTATCTAAGGCCATACTCGCCCACCCTTGGCTCATTGCAGACGCGGTCTACACACCTGCGTGGTCAAGGGAGGCAGCAGCTGCTGAGAGGGAGCGGGAGCAGCGGCTCCTGGCCGAACGGCTGCACTCCAAATGGGAGCAGCAGCAGGCAGGGGAGCTCCAGCGGCTGCGGGAGCTGAACCAGCAGCAGCGGGCGGCGCAGATCCGCCAGCTGCTGCGCTCAAAGGAGGCTGAGCTGCGCGAGGTGCAGGGGATGCTGCAGCAGCAGCGTGGCGACACCATCTGTCATGCACGGGACCTGCAGCAGCAGCTGGCCAAGGAGGTGGTGAGAAGAGCCTGGAGCAGCAGCCGGGCCCGCGGGAAGCTCCAGGACGTCCTCGGCAAGCTGCGCTGGGACACCAATGGCGAGCAGGCTGCCCGCATCCTCCGCCTGCAAGACGAACTGCTGCAACAGAGGAGACTCTTCCATAATTACATCTTGGAGCAGTTCAAGGGCCAGCAGCCTGCTTCCTGCAAGGAGGCCAGGGCCAAGGCTACGGCCTGCCAGCACCTGCAGACCCTCCTGGACACTGGGACCATCGGGCCCTGCTCTTTGGAGAGCCTCACGGCATCTCCCTCCTGCCACGCTGGCCTCCAGGAGGAAGGAAGCGGCGTGGAGGTTTTGCTCGAGGCTGCGGGGCAAGACTTGGCGCCGCACAGCTTGCACTCCCCGCCACAAGGAAGTGCCGGCAGCGGGCGGTCTGTGGCAGAGGTGGGCGTTCAGACCGAATCAGAGAATCAGGAGGACTGGCTGCTTGGGAGCAGTCATAGCAGGCTGCTGGAGCAGAACGCCTGCCTCCAGAGCACCCTGAAAGACCTGGAGAGGCGGTGCCGTGCCCTTCAAGAGGAGAACTGTCTTCTGAGGAAGGGAAGCTCTCCTGAAGTGCGGGAGGAGGTGGAGAAGCTCAAGCAGAAGAGCGCTAAGCTGCATCTCCTTAAGCAAGCAGCTGCAAGAGAGAGCCAGGAAACTGCAGAGCATCCATCAGCTGATCAATGCTCGAGTGCCACTGCACATCTAAAGCTCCCCTGAGGAACTGTGTAGGACGTCGTTCCCTCAGCAGAGAGCTGGAGAAATGGGAGAGCCTGCTGGAGCTTTGCTGGCATGGGCCGAGCAGGATGACTTCTGACAGAAGGCTGCTGAGGAGCTTCAGGCTCAAGTGGCTGCAGATGAAGAGGGCTCCTGTTATGTGAGCACCCACTGCCCAACCTGGTCCCCTCACATCTTGCTGAAGAAGCTCGTGGAGGAGGCTGAGGCCACTAATTCAGGCCATATTGTAGTTGTTGCCAAGGAGGAGTAAAACCATTCCCGAGCCAGGGCAGCCGGGAGGCCGAGCTGCACCTCTCCGTCTCGCAGGTGACACAGGTCAGCGGGATGCTGCGGAGCGTCTGGAAGGCCGAGCCCGACACGCTGCTGCCCTCCCTGCAGGAACTCTTCGCTGTCATCTCCACCGCCGGTGAGTACCGCCCGCCGGGAAACGCGGCCGAGGGCTGGTGGTGGTGGTGGTGGGAGGGGTGTAGAGTAATGTGGGGACTTGAGGAGAGCGGCAGGTTTGCCAACAGAAAGGAAAAGTTATACTGCTAGCATCGGTCGCTTTGCAGACATTGCCTTGGAACTGTTGCTTCCTGCCCAGATACTGAAAAGCAACTTTTTGGCCATGGAGAAAGCAAAGCCTTTTCTTCTCTTCTCCCCAACCCCCGCCCAAGAAGAGCTACAGGGGAAATGGTGATTTATTTAGCTGCAGAGCAGCATGGTTTTTGGAAAAACTCCTGTTGCAACGCTTTAAATGATATACTGGAGCAGAGCTGGAGTGTCCTGTTAGGAAAAAGTAAAATTCAATACCAAAAGCTGCTCTTCCTCTTGCTCCCTCCAGAGGGGTAGCTTAGGTCTTGGAACTGTTTAGTCTACGAAACTGGGATATATGTAAAGAAGATACAAAACGTGGGTATCATAAGAAGGATTTGCTGTCTGAGTAATGTCAATGCGATTGTAAACAGGTCCTTTCTGACCTCAAAAAAATCTGTGAAGGACTGTATTAGCTCAGATTGGAAAGCGCCTTTGCTGTTGAGGCAGCTGGGCAACTTAACGTTATAACATTATATATTGCTATAACTGGCATGGTTAGCAGGCAGTTGTTGAGATAGGATGTGGGAATTATCAGCTGTGTTGGATCCTTAACATCAAGTATGATAAACAATTGTATGGTGGTGCTTTTTAGATAAAAAAACCCCCACTTCTCAGTTCTGTTGATGACGGAGGAGGAAGTTGGCAGATTGTCACTTTCTTGCACGGATATTAGGTGAATGAAAGGCGTTTGTAATTCAGCGCCTTCATCCGTTGACGCTTTTCAATTTTGTTTTGCTTTGTAATGATAGAACGTTAGATGGAGGACAGACTTGTCTCAAAACTTTGCAATTATAGTGAAGTCGTAGGAGAGAAGATAAAGCCTATTTTTTCTATGGGGTTTTCTTTTTAGTTTCTTACGCTTTGTCATATTCAACTATTACAGATCCTTCATTCGAACCTTCTGTTGCACTGGCAAGTCTTGTGCAGCACAGACCATTACAGATGATTACAGTTCTCATCAGGAGCCTGACTACAGATCCAAATGTGAAAGATGCAAGTATGACTCAAGCTCTGTGCAGGTCTGTAAAGGCAGGAAAAGTCTCTTTTTCTTGCCTTTTTTTGAAGCTATTTGTCGCTTAGGTTCCATTAAAAAAAAACCCCCATACAAACAAAAGCCATAGGAGAAGAAAACCCTCTTCAAATGGTATTCTAAGTTGTGCTGTTTGGCATGTGAAGGTACTATGTATTTATGATGCTATGGCTGTTACTGGCATGGTTTCAGTTGAAGGTTGCTGCCTTGATCGCTAATGTGGCTTCTTCCTCATGCTTTGTTAGGGGTAGAAGAGGGTGAAATAGAAACTAAGAGGAAGCCAGCGGTGTTCCTTTTAGATGCTATGTTTAGATCTCCCACCTTATGGGAGGTGGTATAAACAGGAAACTTCATGGTGTTTACAATCAAGCTGAGAAACAAGGTCTTGTTTTCAGAAGATCAACCTTTCTGCTTTTCCAAGAGGCAGAGTGGTGCTCTCGCATGATTGTCTTACCCATCATCTGGTTAGAAATGAGTTTTACTGCTTAGTTTTGAGGGTTTTAATCTGCTTAGATATCCTTGTGGATTTTTAGTAGGATTCACAGGGAACAGCCTCTGTTTCCATCTTCTCTCAAGGCTCCGGAGGTTTGTTGGATGTTCTTTGAATAGTAGAAGAATAGCAATGATGTAAAAACAATTGCATATTATGCTTCTTGTCACTAATGTAAACGTGAGTCAACGTTGAGATAAGTTGCGCTGTTAACAGACTGTGATTCAGATTGCAATCTTGGTTAGTATCTTCAGCTATGTGAATAATAGCTGTGCAGCAAGTTGACAATGGGGGAAAGATGAAGACCTTGAAGCTCGTTGAATTATTGTTTTTAAAGCCTATGGAAGAAGCTGTTACTGAGCAGTGAAGGGTAGAAAAATGAGTGGAGCAGTTAAACAGGAGACTGTTAGAAATTTGTGTTGTTTAAAAAAAGTAACTTTAAAAAAGTCTGTCCACTGAAATAACGTCTGCTGTATTATTTTTTAATGCTTACACATTCATGTAGCGTAGCACTTGCGTATCTTGGTGAAATACTGAGGGGTTTTTTCACAGTGAAAACATTTCTGGTGTTTACATTAAATTGCGAAGCCATATTTCATTTGAAAACATAATGAGAAGCAGCAGCATTGATATTGTAATTTGGTGTAAGACATATCCTTCGGAGACTTTAAAATCTGTTCAGTCAAGCAGATTCTTTTAACTAAGCTGTGTGCCCAGTCTAAAATTCAAAGCTGGGAAATTCAGAAGGATTTGTGCATGCTAATAATTTGCCAGTAATGTGCTGGTGATTAATTTTCATGTTAGTGTAATTGTAACATTTACATTGCGGTACCCGCTTCAACCCAATGTGATTGTCTAATTGTAGCTTTAGAATGGCTTCTCTGTGCGCCTCTGCTTAGGGAAGTAATGCAGTGCTGAGCTTTGGGTGTAATAGGAGCTGTTATTAGCCCACAAGTGCTCTTTCTTCATACTAGCCGTCTGGTGGGGGTTTTTCCTCTTCTTTTTGAAAGAGCAGTGCAATCTTACTTGCCTCGTTCATTCTTTGAAGTAATACTTGATTTTAAGAGTCTCTAGTTCTGTTCCAAGGAGCTCACTTCTTAGGTACCCCTGGTTATTTCTGTTTGTAGATACTCTCATGTCAACACTGTACCCAGTTTCTTTTTCCATCTCTGGCAACCCCTTGCAGTGATTACTCTCTTCTGGCTTAGAGGAGTCATTGTAAAGAGAATAATGCAGCTGGAATGTCTGGAGCACCAAATGACAAGTTGTCATCAGGCTTGCATCATTCCCAGGTGATGCAGAGCTCCAGGCACAGCAAGGTCTCCTGATGGGAGGAAGCTGATCTTTGGTGACTGCAAATTAGAGACCTTGTTGCACACTTCCTGAGGACAACTTTCATGACCCTGCAGAGTCTGTCTAAAGTTGACCACAGATTAGTAAATAATCTGTAATTAGACTAATAAATGGAATCTTTTCAGTCAGGGGTTATATTAGGTACAGGTTCGTATAAGAAATGGCGCTTGCTTTTTGGAATCATTGAGCTGTTCTTAATTAGCTCACCTGTTTCATGAAACCTTCCCTGAAGCATCAGTGAGGGAAAGCAGAAAACTGTGGAATCTCTTCTAGGATATACGACTACGTTAAGGGTCTACTACAGAGGCCTCAGAGGAGGTTGACTGCCTGTACTCACTATCCTGACAAGTACACTGCTTACTTGCACTTTGCTAAGAAAAATTCCAGACGTGACCAGGCCCTTTGCCCTGTTGCTAAAAATGTAAAATATTGTAAAAGATGTTAAATGTTTGGATGGGGATGCTTTGTAGTCTGAGGATCTTCTGTTTTATTGTTGGTTTGGTTTTGTGGTTTGTTTGTTTCTCTAATCTGAGGGATTTGCATTTGAGGTGGCAGATTCTTTGTCTGATGTGGCTAAGCAGCTATTTTTGTGAAAGAAGTTACTGTCTGAGGTTGCACAGCTAATTTCTTTCTCTCCAGAGATATCAGAAATATTGTCCTTGTTAGGCACATATATGGATAGCAGACCTGCTCGTTTTAGGGTGCTATGAGGCAGAAGGTCCTCTTGAGGTCTTGAAGGTTTTTTTAATCTGGTCAAACACGAAAAACATCCTCTATGTTTTCATTCATGCTCATCACGTCCCGTATTGTTATCTGCTTTTGTATTAAAAATGCAGTCATTGATTGCAACAGAGCAGGAGAGAAGTAAATGCAACACAGAGAGAGGATTTAGTAACCAAAAGGTCTAATCGTCAGCTACTGGATACCAGAGTAGATGTTTTTAGGCCACTCTCAAGCATGTCTGCAAGTTTACTTCTGTTTCCTCTTCTGGCTTTTGTTTCTGCTCTTCAGAGCATTGACTCTGCTTGTAAAGAGCAGAAACAGATTTGAAGGACGGGAATTCTCTCTTTGTCAGATATACAGAGAATGGGGCTTCTCTTTACAAGGTTAGTCATAGTGAAATGATAGCCATTGTCCTCTTAGTAAGAGTGTTGAATAGTTTAGTGGTTAATTATACTGACTGGAGATGACACAGGGTGGCCCATCACATAACCAGAGCAATGGGATGGAACACTGGGAGCTCCAGCTCCTACCCAAAAGCACTGGGTGTCATTTGGAGTTTGTTAGTCAGTGTGGCTGAAAGTGCATGTAGTATAAAGATGGTAATCAGGTATTTTAGAAGAGTTGTTCTAATGGAGGGCTCTACAGAATACTCTTGACCTGTCTCAAAAGATAATGAAGAAAACCAAATATATTGTCATTTGGCTTGAATTAACTGTGCGGGTGTTTGTGCCACTACTGAAAAATATGAAGCCTACAAATTGGAGAGGGGCAAGGAGGAGGTTTGAAGACGATATAGTACTGTGAGGTTCAGGGCCTGTTTTTAGGTTAAGGTTAATTCTTTGCAGGGCAAAGCAGTTTTGGCCTACTTTCTTGATTCCCTGTTTTAGAAAGTATATGGAAAGGGCGCTCAGAATGAACATGTTTGAATTTAACACCTTGGGGAAATGAGAGCTTTGTGTAAATTGTGAGCAATGATTATGATGTTGCCATGTGTTTTTTGTAGTAACATGAAAGAAACCCACTAAGATCTGTGCATGATTGTTAAAAAGGCAGTCCTAACGATTCCTTGAGATAAACCTTTGAATGTTATATGTGCAGATAGTATGTAATTCTAAGATATTTAAATTTTACAATGCATGTACTATACATTTTTCATATCCAAATTATAAACTCTTGTGTTGGGTTTGTGTGGCAAGGTTTTGGTAGCAGGGGGGGCTACAGGGGTGGCTTCTGTGAGAAGCTGCCAGAAGCTTCCCCTGTGTCTGACAGAGCCAATGGCAGCCGGCTCCAAGATGGACCCGCCCCTGGCCAAGGCCGAGCCAATCAGCGCCTCTGTGATAACATATTTAAGAAGTAAAAAAAAAACAGAGAGAGCTTTTGCAGCCGGAGAGAGGAGTGAGAAGATGTAAGAAACTCTGCAGACACCCAGGTCAGTGCAGAAGGAGGGGCAGGAGGTGCTCCAGGCACCGGAGCAGAGATCCCCCTGCAGCCCATGGTGAAGGCCATGGTGAAGCAGGCTGTCCCCCTGCAGCCCATGGAGGAAGGATGAGGGGGTGCAGAGATTCCCCCTGCAGCCCATGGAGGAAGGATGAGGGGGTGTAGAGATTCCCCCTGCAGCCCATGGAGGAAGGATGAGGGGGTGTAGAGATTCCCCCTGCAGCCCATGGAGGAAGGATGAGGGGGTGTAGAGATTCCCCCTGCAGCCCGTGGAGGACCCCACGCCGGAGCAGGTGGAGGGACCTGAAGGAGGCCGTGGCCCGTGGGAAGCCCACACTGGATCAAGTTGCTGGCAGGACCTGTGGACCCATGGAGAGAGGAGCCCACGCCAGAGCAGGTTTGCTGGCAGGACTTGTGACCCTGTGGGGGACCCACGCTGGAGCAGTTTGCTCCTGAAGGTCTGCACCCCGTGGGAGAGACCACGCTGGAGCAGTTCGTGAAGGACTGTAGCCCGTGGGAGAGGCTCCATGTAGGAGCAGGGGAACGATGAGAGGAGTCCTCCCCGTGAGGAGGAAGAAGCGGCAGACTCAAAGATTAATTAGAGTTGTACATTTTTTATCTTTGCTGGATGCCTTAGCACTTCAGGGGGAGTAAAATGCCACCCCCCACCCCCCCCCTCATTTGCTGAAACTTTGGCTTTTGTTTGCCTATCACCACGCACTTTCAGTGCTCTGGTTTAAATTCTTTGGTGGCATCTCCGTGTGAGGCTCGCTGCGATTTTGGGGATGCTGTGGTGGCCGGGGAAGGGCGATGAGATGCTCGGAGCATCTCGCCATGGACCCGGAGGTCCCCACTTGTCCCGTTTCCTCCTACGTTTCCTCCTGAAGCTTTAAAACTTAATAATATAAAAGCAGCGGGGGATCTGAGCCGCCCCGTAACGGGTATTTTCCCAAGGGTTTGCGCCTCACTCGTATGTTGGCAGCTTGTGCTGTGAAACACACCAAAACGCCGCTTATGCCTTTCGCCCCGGCGTTTACACCCCATTTCTCTCCTCCGGGTAGGTTTGGTTCAAAACAGAGCTGGTTTCTCCCCATCCACTAAGTTTTCCAAGCAGGATGAGTTTTGGGGTTGCGTGGCTTTAAATAACCGCCCATGCCCAAGATTCCGATTCCAAGAAACGGTCACTTTTTGTGTACCTGGAGTTGGTACACAGCGGGCGACACTGAGCTCCTCTCGGTGAGGGTTACTGCGGTGTCCTGGGGGGGGTCTAACCCCCCTTGATTGATCCCCAAAACCCCAAAACCGCTGACCGACGTCAGGATGAGCCAGGACGAGGGTTACAAAATGACGCTGCTGGAAGAGTTACAGGTAGGGGCTCTGCCGAGGGGCCCAACGTCCCCGATGCCCCCCCACCCCGCCCCAAATGGTTGGAAACCTCTCCCCGAAATCCCGTCGGCATTTCCCCGGAGCGCAGAGGGATGCGGAGGGGGGAGATGCTTTGTGCCGGGGAGGGCTCCCGGCGGCAGGTTCAGCGTCGTTGGTCGGAGTACGGGGGCAAAACGGTTTCTAAGAGAGACGGAGACTTTCCCCGTGTCACCCGCGGGGTGTTTGACTCCCAAACCACCCCGTGTATTCCCACTCCAACACCCACCTAATGCGCTCGAGCTTGTGATTTCGTTTAAATTGCGATTTTTTCTTTTTTAAAACTGCGATTTTTTTTTTGAAACCGCAATTTTTTCTTTAAACAGCGATTTTTTTTTTTTAAATTGCAATTTAAAGCGATTTTATTAAGCCCTTTCATCCCATACCTTTTCCCGGCTTGGGGTTTGGAGTTTCTTGGGGTTGGTTTTTTTGGGGATTTTTTTTTTTTTTTTTGGCAAAACCAAAGGGGAGCAGGATGCATTTTTGCTAAGAGGGGACGGAGGGTGGCGGAGGCCATCATCGGAGAGAGGACAGGAAAGCCACGGGCGCGTGATAATCCGGCTGCCGGGTTACGTGGGCGAGTCCCAGGAGCTGGCGGGGAGTTAGCAACAGGTCGGCTCTGAAATTAATACTCGGGGACCAGCAAACTCGTTTCCAGACAGGAGCGTTTCTTCCTCTTGTTCGTTAAATTAACCGGTGCCTTTCCCGAGCATCGCTGCCGTGCGGTGGCAGGTGATGCTGTTCAGTCGAAGCAGAAATTTGGGGGATAAAAAGCAGATTTCACGTTAGTGTTTGCATCTTAAATCGTAACAAGTTATTTATTCTCTGGCTTTGGGTTTGTTTTTTTTTTTTTTTTAAGTAAGTCTTTGTGATTAATGCATCATCATTAGTACGACGGGCAGCATATGCCAGCGCAGTGTTTGAAGTTTTATTTTAAATTATGGGTTTGGTTCTTTTGGGCTGTTTCCCAGTGCCCGGTGTAGCTCTTGCTTCTTGAATTTCGTCCAACAGCCCTGCCAGGTCCCCAAGTTTTCTTGGTATTTTGCTCTTCTTCAAACTTCGGTTTCAGAAATCGAGCAACTGGGTGCGAATCTTGGAGGGTTTTTTTGGTTTTTTTTTTTTTTGTGTTTGAACGATGCTACGGGCTGTTTTATTGGGTTATGGGAAGAGAAACCTCCTCCAAGTCCGTGCTTTTAGGGCTGTGCCTGGAGGAGGAGGCACGCGGAGGCGTGATGCTCGTGGATTTGGGTGGACGCGGGGGTGGACGATGGCCGGGAGGACGTAAGGGAGCTCTGCGCAACTTTTCCCTTCTCCTTTCTAAACAGGGAGATGACGAAGAGGCAGCGATTGACCAAGGAAGAACGAGCAACGTCGTCAATATTCACTATGAGAAGGAGGAGTTGGAAGGTGAGTCTCTGCTGAGATCCCGGTAGAGGAGCCGCCAGCCCAGCGCCTTTTCCTGTCGCACAAAGTCCCTGCGACGTCCCTTGCTTGGCATTTTAGATGATCGGGAACCATCACTTGTTGTTGCTCTCTCGTTGCAAAGTTTGAGTAAAATAGGCTTGGGAAAAAAGGGCAGGTCTGTGACGTTCAGGGATCCAGTTAAAAGAAAATTAAGAGAAGTTGGTGTTTCCTCCTGGGGTGGCTGCACTGATTTAATTGCGGCATCTGCATCAAGCGTCTCCGCGGTATCGAGAACGATGCAAACGCCGCTTTTTCGCAGGCCACCGGACCCTGTACGTGGGCGTGCGGATGCCGCTGGTGAGGCAAAGCCACCGGCATCACCGTCCCCACAGCCAGAAGCATCGGGAACGGGAACGGGAGAAGGACTCTGCCCCGACGGAGCAGGGCTACCACTGTAAGTCCCGCCGCAGCGTTCACTGAACTCCTCGGGGCTACGTGGGTGCTGGGGTCTTCTGCAAGCAGGTCCCCGTGCCGGTTTGAGTGGCTTGCTGTTCTTCCGAGGGAAAGCGGCATCATTTAGCAGGACCCTCTCTCTTTTCCCAAACTTTCCTCTTTCTTCTCTTTTTTTTTTATTTTTATTTTTTTATTTTTTTAAGACAGTTAAATGCATAAAGGATTTAGGCTTGCCTTCCTCAGAGGGATCCTGGCTTTAAAAATGGAACTGTGGGGAAGGGAAGGTGCCCATCCTTATGCAGAGGTGGATTAGATGCTTCTCCTTCTCTGGGGCTCTGTGCAAGCCTGGACAGAGCCAGGGCAGAGGGGCCAGCCCGATGTTTATGGTGCCGATCGATGCCCGCTTTGCCTATGAGCGTGACGGGCCGTATTCGGGCACGGTAACGGGACGGGGCTTTGCCTTCTGCCCCCAGACACTCCGTCCCAGCGAGTGCAGTTCATCCTCGGGACCGAGGAGGACGAGCAGCACGTTCCCCATGACTTGTTCACCGAGCTGGATGAGATCTGCGTGAAAGAGGGTGAAGATGCCGAGTGGAAGGAAACGGCAAGGTAAATCCCTGCTGCCGGCCGCGGTGGGAGAGGAGTCCCCTCGCCGGCAGCGCCCGCGGGCTCTGCTTTCCGCTCTCCGGGACTTTGGCAAAGCTTTTGCAGGTGCCGATGCGAGGAGCCTTCTCTCGCCGCCCTGTAGCTCTGTTAAAGGGGTTGCGGAGCTGAGGCCGTTTCCTCGCAATGGGGCTGATCGCGCCTGATGTCCGCAGGTGGCTGAAGTTTGAGGAGGACGTGGAAGACGGCGGCGAGCGCTGGAGCAAGCCCTACGTGGCCACGCTGTCCTTGCACAGCCTCTCTGAGCTGAGGAGTTGCATCATCAACGGGACGGTGCTGCTGGACATTTGTGCCAACAGCATCGAAGAGATTGCAGGTACCGCGGGCGCCGCGTCTCTGCGGGAACGGCCGAGCTCGGTTTGCCGCGGTGCCCTCCGCTCCCGAATCAAACCCTGCCCCAACGGCGCGTCCTTTTCCAGAAACCCCGCTGTGTTTTTAAGTTGGTTTTGGATGCAGGCTGGGCGTGCAACAGTCACACCAGCTTTTTCTGGTGTGTTTTTTCCATTTTTTTTTTTTGAATGTGTAGAGTCAGACAGAAAGGCCAGACGGGGCAAGAAAATTGCATTATTTCGAATGGGAAATAATTATCTTAGCAGAGTGATGAATAAGCACTTTGCTCGTGTTTTTTAGCAAAAGAAACTTCTTGCTTTCGCTGCAAAGGCTGAACTGTATTAAAATGTCTTGCTAAGCAAGGCTGGGCCTGTGTCAGGGGATCCTGCGTGGCACAGCCTTCCCCCGGGGGCTTCGGGGATTGGGACCTGGGGGGGTTTCTGCTCTGACGGCTTCGTTTCCCTTTGCCATCCCCAGATATGATCCTGGGCCCGCAAGACCAGTCCACGGAGTTTGACGAGCACGTGCGGGCAAAAGTTCGAGAAGTCCTACTGAAGAAGCATCACCATCAGAATGAGAAGAAAAGAAACAACCTTCTTCCCATCGTCCGCTCGTTTGCTGATGTGAGCAAGAAGCAGTCAGACCTGCACCTCCTTGACAAGCCAGGTGAGGGTTCCTGCAGGGTTTGGCACCAGGTGAGGGTTCCTGCAGGGCTCTGGTCCCATTCGACTTGTCCTGGCAGAGGAGAAGCATCCCAATTGCTCCTTGTCCGTCTTTCTGAGTGTCTTTCTTTTTCCTACCAGCCCAAACACTCACCCCGCATCCTTCTCCTACCACTGCAGAAGCTAAAAATGGGGTGAACCACGAGAGCAACGCGATGGACTTAAGCAAGGTGAGACGCTCGTAGCTATCTTATGCCTTTAGGGCCAGATTTGGTCTTGCAAATTTGGCTGCAGAGTGCTGAGGGCTTTGCTTTTGGGGTATTTGCCTGAAAATCGCTTGTTGTGCCTAGGCGCAGCTGCATTTCATGAAGAAAATTCCCACCGGGGCTGAAGCATCCAACGTGCTCGTAGGAGAGCTGGATTTCCTTCGCCAGCCCATCGTGGCATTTGTCCGCCTGACCCCGGCTGTCCTCCTCTCGGGCATGACGGAAGTTCCCATCCCAACAAGGTCTGAACGAGAAGCACAAAGATTTTATTTCAAAAAACCCCCACCCAACGAAAGAACATCAAGGTGCATGCATCAGTTTGGCGTCCCAAGGGAACAAGGGCAGGGGGAGCGAGGACATTTCTCCCACTCGCATCCCTTCCCTGCTGTGTCTTTCAAACCCCTTGGCCAATTTTAATGAAAATTGGCCCAAAAATTAAATTTGCCATCGGTTTTGGTGAATTTCAAATTCCTGGCGGAGTCGGTGAGCCTACGTGTCCCCTCTGGAGCTGCGCTCGGGGCTGGGGGCTCCCAGGGATTTCCTTGGGTGTCCTTTGAGCAAGGACACGTTCTTCTCGCTCATTGTGTTTTTCTTGCCCAGGTTCCTGTTTGTTTTGCTTGGACCAGAAGGCAAAGCCCATCAGTACCATGAGATCGGCAGGTCCATGGCTACTATCATGACGGATGAGGTGCGAGAAGAGAGAATTCCGGGTCATTTTTGGTTTTCTTCAGCTCTCTGCAGTAGTGAGGAAGAGGATTTGCTTCCCAACTGCCCACACCTCTCCAGATAGCCCACCCCTCGTTCACACGCCGAAGCAAACGCACGGATTTGTATCACCCCACCTCTTGGAGGTTGAAATCCCACCCGGTGTGCATCCTGCACCTCCCCGGGGTCCCCAGCACCCTGTCCCCAGTGGTGGCATTGCCAGGGCCAGTGAAACTTCCCCGCTTTAAGCAAAAGGGTATGGTGTGCCATGAGGGATGGGGACCTCGTGGAGGACATGATTACAAGTACCGTGATGGACAGATTTTTCCATTTGGGGGAATATTTCCTGCCATTACAAGCAGGAAATTTGGGGAAAATGATCTTGCATTTAGCCAGGAGCTTACCGTAGTGCTTAGGACATCGGAGATGGGTTGTCCTCTGAGCAGGTTGTCTCCTGTCGGCAGGTTTTCCGTGACGTTGCCTATAAAGCCGAGAACCGGGCTGACCTCGTGGCCGGCATCGACGAGTTTCTGGATCAGGTCACGGTCTTGCCGCCAGGAGAATGGGATCCATCGATCCGAATCGAGCCCCCGAAAAACGTCCCTTCGCAGGTGGGTGCTGCGGCGGAGGGAGGCGCGAGGGGGACGGGCAGGCCGGCGGCCGGCCGGCCGGGGATGCTGTTCTGGGACCCAGATTCACCAGGTCCCAGTTTGACGCAGTCACATACCCAGACCAGAAGCCCAACAAGCCAGTGGTTACGAATCCATAGCTTTGGCTTATTTCCTTTTTAACAGGGAAAAAGGAAGATGCCAGGAGCTCTCGATGACAGTGCTTCTCACAGCAAGCCAGAGAAACACAGTGGTCCTGAACTGGAGCGCACGGGAAGGTGTGAGCTTTAATAGTTTGTGGGGTTTGTTGTTTGTTTTTTTTTTTTCTCTTTGCCTCTAGAATCGGAGCGTGCACCTTCCCTTGTAGCAGTTTTCTGGGGTTAGTTGGTTCAGTGAAGGGGCTTCACATTACCAGCTCGGTCCCCTGGGCTGGGCAGGTGAGATCTGGGCAGCTGGGCTCAGCCACAGCACCACTGCAGACAGATTTTCTTGATTTGGGGTGGAAGCAGCTGTGTAAATACCTCCAGGGAGAGCTCTGCTGCTTCTCCAAGCAAGGGACAGTTGCAGTAAGAGGGGATGGGCTTTCAGGTTTGGTCCTTTTTCTTTTTGTTGGAGGGGTTTTTTGTGCTTGCTTGGTTTCTGCCGGGTATAAAACGGCCGAAGGAGACTGCTGCTGGTTAGCAATGAAGGTTACTGTCTGCTTGGGCTTGTCCTTCTGCAGCAAAACCCCCTCTGTGTGGTCTTGCAGGGAAACAGTCTATTTGTTTTTCCTTCCTCCAGGCTCTTTGGAGGTTTGATCCTGGACGTGAAGCGCAAAGCCCCGTGGTTCTGGAGCGACTTTCGGGATGGTCTGAGCCTGCAGTGTCTGGCGTCCTTCCTCTTCTGTGCCTGCATGTCCCCTGTCATCACCTTCGGGGGACTGCTGGGGGAGGCGACCGACGGCCACATCGTGAGCACCTCTCTTGGGTGGCGTGGGGGAGCGCAAAACTCATGCAAAATCTTCGCTGCAGTGAATTTGCTTTGGGTTTTTTCTTCTTTTTCCCATTGATTTATTTCCTCACCGCTGCCTCTTCCCTGGACAGAGTGCCATGGAGTCACTGCTGGGCGCATCCATGACCGGCGTGGTGTATTCCCTCTTTGCTGGCCAACCTCTCACCATCCTCGGCAGCACTGGACCCATCCTCGTGTTCGAAAAGATCCTCTACAAATTCTGCAAGTAAGGCCGGCTGCCGCGGCCGAGTGCCGCGAGAGCCTTCAGGAGGCAGTGGTGGAGAAATGAGGTTTTTCTTGTCTTTTTCTCAGTGAGAGTTGTTAGATTTCAGTTGTTTTCTGTGTCGCAGACGTTGCACGCTGCTGCTTTAGTATGTGATGGTGAAAGAGCCCTTGGTCTCTGAAGGATGGATGAGGTTGTTTGGGGGTTTTAGGGTTAAAATGAAGCAGGAAGAGGAGAAGCCCTAAGGATGGGGATCCTTGTGTTGTGATGAGTTTGATGTGAGATGAGACACCCTGATTGCAATTCAATTTATTCTTCAGCCCCAGCTTGCTGGTAGCAGGTGACTGGGTGCAAAATCAGCCGGGGTTTTGGTGTTAGGGCATGGGGGTGATGTGGGAGGACACCACCTTCCACAAAGGGCCCTGACCTCAATTAGCCTCCAAGGCCTTAACACAAGCTAATTGTTAAATAACAATCATGAAATAATTGGCCTCTCCTCCTGCAGGTCCGCACCCTGCACCGCAGCCCCAAGGCTGTCTGTAGTAGGACATGGAAAGTGCATTTACCATCTGCAGCCTTGACGTGCTCCTAAATTGCTCGTGATTTTCCCCGAAGGAAGGCACGGCTCGGCGCCTCTTCCTGGCCTTTCCACCCTTTGTTTTATTTTGGTTTCCCAGGGAGTACGCGCTCTCCTATCTCTCTCTGCGGGCCTGCATCGGGCTGTGGACTGCCTTCTTCTGCATAGTGCTGGTGGCCACCGACGCCAGCTGTTTGGTGTGCTACATCACCCGCTTCACCGAAGAAGCCTTCGCCTCCCTCATCTGCATCATCTTCATCTACGAGGCTCTGGAGAAGCTGAGTCACCTGCGAGAGACCTACCCTGTGCACATGCACAGCAAGCTCGACTTCCTCACCGTCTACTAGTGAGTTTTTTTTTTCCTCCTAAAAGGCTGCTGCCCCTTGGCAGGAGCTCAGGGCTGCACCTCTATTGCCTTTCCCTCACCCTCGTCTTGGCTTTTCTCCTCCCAGCTGTAAGTGTGAGGCACCAAGCCATCCCAGCAAGGCAACCCTGCGTTTCTGGGAGAGCAACGAGATCGACGTGTCTGGCATCGCCTGGGAAAACCTCACGGTGACTGTAAGTGCCCCAAGCCACTACTTCCGCGGCCGCGGGGTCCAGGGGCGTTCACATTTTGCAAAAGTCAGAGCCCTTCGGGTGATGAGGGGCTTCAGACTGTGCTAGTGCTGCTCTGCAAAGGCATTCTTTAAATCTAACGTGTGGTTTTAACCCGCTTGGTCCTGGGAAGGAGAGTCCACCTTGTCCCCCCAACATCGTGGGTAATAACTGTCCTCCTTGACCCTGTCGCAGGACAATTTTTCTGACCAGGAGCAAGGTTAAGTGGGTGGTTTGATTCTTGTAGAAGTTGGAGGACTTAAGTTCCTGCTTGAAGGTAGTCCTTAGCTTCCTTACTTGGTTCCTAAGAACTCCAGTCCTTGCTTGCTTACTCAGCACTGTCTGTAGGTCCATGCATAAATTTGCACGTCTGAGCAGCCTCTCGGGCTGCTGTTGCTGGAAGCAAAGCCCAGGCATAGGATGGGAGGCTCTTCAGGACATCTTCATCCCCTCTTGGCCGTGTCCTGGGAGCCCTTCGCTGGGAAGGGACGATTCGTCTCTTCTCCTTTCCTTCCGCGGTTGTCTTAGCCCTCCTTCCCTGCTCCCTCTTTCTCTATCCCCAAGAACTTCCAGTGTTTCCTTCCCCTCTTGGCGTCTTCTTCAGCCACGGTTGCCTGCCATTCGAGCGGAGGATGTGCCATGGGTCTGTGATATGGTGTCCCATCACATCTCGCCTCTCCGCTCTCCTCTGTGCGGTTCGATGTGTCACTTGTTCAGCTGCTGCTCATTCAATATAAATCTCCGTCAGCAGCAGCAGCAGCAGCAGCAGTTACAAGGTCATGGATCTTGGACCAAGATCCTCAAAAGCCCCGAGTTATCCCAGGTTTCCTTGCCGCACGTGCACTACCTTTGTGTCCTGACGCTCTGTTTCTCCAGGAATGTCGGTATTTGCATGGAGAGTTTCACGGACCTGCCTGTGGACGCAATGGCCCCTACGCGCCTAATGTCCTCTTCTGGTGCTGCATCCTCTTCTTCTCCACCTTTGTCCTGTCGAGCTTCTTGAAGAAGTTTAAAAGCAGCCGTTACTTCCCAACCAGAGTAGGTAGAAGATGGTGGCCGGCAGCAGTCTCCACACTCATTTCCCAAAATGGCTTTCCCGGAGCGCTAAGCAGTATTTGCCACCGCTTGGTCAAGCTGGGAGACATTGACCTTGAAGGCCAAACTCTCCAGCAGCTTGGATGTCCCTCCCTCGTTTCCATGAGTGCTAAACGACCGTGGCGTTTCCCACCTGCCTCGCGACCTGCCCCCGAGCGATATTTTGCTCAGGCAGTGGGATATCCCACAGCAAAGCAGCGACAGGTAAAGTGCCACCAAGCGCCAGGACCCCCGGCAAGATTCGTTTGAAGGTGTTTGGCACCGTCTTTATCGAGCGTCCCTCGGTAAAGCGGTCCGCTCGGCGGGAAAATCAAATTTCTGGGCAGGGCTGCCGGAGGCGATGGCGGGGCTCTGCCCCTGCGCAGAGCGGCTGCACAACTCCCATTTAACCCCCAAAACTTGCATCATCAGTGACTTTAGGGTAGCAGGAGATCCTCATATTTAAGAAAGAGGTGGTGTAGGCACGACCTGTAGCAGCAGTGGCTTAGGAGCCCGCTCCAGGGCTAAACGCCAGCAAGAGCCTTTGCCTGGAGCTGTTGTTCTACAGGCTTGCCTCCCGCAACTCCTCATCCAGCAAAACCTCCGGTGCTTACGCTGAGCTTTGGTTCCCCGGGCCCCCCTGGTCCTCTTGCTGGTGCTAACGCACTTGGCGGCAGCAGTTCCCGTAATCACGGATTGCTATGTAAAATATTTATTGCAGGACCGATCCTTCCGAGATTAATATCTGGGATGAAATGTCGAAAACGACCGTGTGGAAGACTCTCCCTATGAACACAGAAACAGTCTGAATTTGGGGAGGAAAAAGGTAAAGGACCGCATGCGAGCGTGACGAGACGCGCGCGTACGGTTTTCCCGTGCTTCGGCCGGCAATGCTGAGCAAACGAGCAGCGGCGAGGACAGTGGCACGCCAGCCAGCTCCTCTCTGCCGCGGTGGTCCCACGAACAGGGCTCAAACCCCATCTTCCACTGATGATGCTCTCCCTTTTTTTTTTTTTCATTCTTCCCCCTCCCCAGTTTTCATGTTTAGGAATCTTGACTTTGAAGGAGAGGAGCGAGAACGTGACTCAGGGATGTGCCAACGCGGACACAGGGAGAAACTGCTTTTTTTTTTTCCAGTTGGAGGATTCCCATGAAAGCCATGCAGACGTCTTCAGTTATCCTTGGTGTGCTTCAGGCATTCAGTATCTCTAGACCAGCAAACTGAGGTGCACATCACGGTCAATGGGAGTTCGGTGTTGTTGAGCCTCCGTGCGTACGTGCGTGTGTTTGTTGCGGTTGCGTAGTGGTAGAGGGACTGCTAGCGCTTTATCATTCAGTGCTATTTTTTTAATACCCAATTCCTCCTCTCCTTTCTCTTTTTTTTTTCCAAATATAAACTCATGTTTATGTTCCAAATAGTTTTCTGTTATACTTGACGCCTTCTCCGTTTTCTTCTTTATCACGGCCGGGTTTTTGGTCTGGTTTGGGGTCCAGGCTTTCGTTCACTCCTACGTCCCTTACAGGTAGGAGAGGGATGTCCTCCCTGGCGGGGCAGCCTAAGGAGCGTCCGAGCAGTTGGGCTAAGGCGAAGGAAAAGCGTTTGCTCCCTGCCCTCCAGTTTTACAGCATTTTACTTTATTTTAATTTTCATTTTTATTTTCTTTTTATTTTCTTTTTTAATTTTATTTTTATTTTATTTTAATTTTTATTTTATTTTATTTTTATTTTATTTTATTTTTATTTTATCTTAATTTTATTTTAATTGTATTTATTTTCTTTTCCTTTGGCTCTGCCATCAGCCTGGAAGCTGCAAAATGCAGAAATGCCCCTTTCTTGTCCCCTGGCCGTAAACCGAATATAAGGGACCACTTAAAATCGAATACTTTGAATACAGCGTATGGTTTTGGGAGCGGCCAGGTGAGACCTGGGGCTCTGCGTCCCTGGGCTGCCCCCCCCGTTGTTCCTCCGCTTTCCTTCCTTTTACCTCCCTGGGACTCTAGGGGTTGGTTGTTTTGTTTTTTCTTTTTTCAGCCCTGTCCTTGCAAAGTCTTTTCTCTCGCAGGGTGGGACGAGCTGGGAGGAAAGCGGGAAGCTGCCTTCTCCTCCTCCCTCTCCCTGCCGCTTTGCAGGAACAAGCTGTTCAGCAGAGACGGTTCTCGTGCCCCCTTCACGTTTTGGGGGGGTCCTTGGGCTGCGGCGTCACCCCAGGCACATGCGGTCGAGTCGGGTGGCCCTGGAGCCTGGGAGGAGAGGACAACCCAGAAGAAAAGGTCCCCTTGCAGCCCTGCACCTTGCTGGGGGCTCAGCACCTGCTCCAGGCTCTTGGCGGCTGCGGCCGCTGCCCCGCGCCCAGCTGGGACGGGCGCACGAACCCTCCTGCCATCGGCTTCTCCCATCCGCCGCGGGAACCGTTTTGTGCATCAAACCGACCCAAAGTGACGTGCGGGTGGGGAAAAGAAAATGTGAAATGGCTCTGTAAGGGTGAGAGCGGCACATCACCGAGCAGGGCCAAAATCGGACGCTTTTACGGGATGGGGCTTTGCAAACCGTAGTTTGACGGTTGCCGGCACGGCGGGGTGACCGGTGGAGGGGGAGGAAACTGGTTTAGCTCTTCAAAAAGGAGGGGAGGCCAAAAAAAAAAAAAAAAAAAAAAAGCAAAGGGGGTGGGGTGCTTGGAGGAAGGGAAAGGTGCAAAGCCTGGGTTTTCTCGCTGCTCTTCCTCCGTGCACCTCCCGTCCACGCTGCCTTCCTGTGCTGCTCCCCCGTGCCGTCCCTCCCTCCCCAGGGAGAAAAGGTTGCAGTGGGGGAGAGCCCTGAGCTCTCCACCAGTTGGAAAATAAACTTGAATTCCCGTGGAGGTAGAAGCGTTAAGCCGGTGACGGGCATGGGCGTGGAGCTGGGCGGTTGTGGTACCAGTCCCCTTGCTGCCCTGTCCCTAAATGAAATTATTTGGCTTCTCGTAGCGGCCAGTTTTTCTTTTGTCCTTGTTCTTTTCCGTAAGAGGAGAGCGCAGGGCTGGACTCGGCTCCCTCCTGGCAGGGGCCGGAGGCTGGGATTGTTCCCTGCGCGTGCCTGGCGTCTCTTCGGCTCGGAAAGAAAGAAAAGACAGAAACCCACCCGGGAAGGAAAACGGGGCCGGGCTGAACGAAGAGCGGGCTGGGGCCAGCTCCGCCGGGATCTGCATCTCCCCTGGCCTCGGGGGGCTGCGAAAATTTGGCAGCTGCCTGGGCAGTTCCTTATTTAAAAAGCAAACCAGGCTTCCTCGGCGCGCCCCAGCTTCTCCATTTGGAGCTTTGGCTACTTACAGGGCTAGATTTTTCTTTTTTCTTTTTTCTGTATTTATTGTCATTTTAAACTTTTTTTTTATTTAAATGAAAGCTGATGTCTTACTTTCTAACGTGACTCTGGGTCATCTCAATGGTGTTTGGAACCCCCCAGCGCTCCGGCTGCCTGCCCCCGTTAGACACCAGAAACCCAGGGACGGCTCCTTATTTTGGGAGGATTTAATATTGCCCTGTGCAGAGGAAAATTATACGAGGGGGAAAAAACCCTCTCAAAGGTGTTCCTGGAATCGCTTTCTGACTGAAAAAAAACCCCATCCTTGAAGTGACCCGTGACGCTTTGGTTGGTAGCAAAGCCCCTTTGCCATCGATGCAGGATGGGTGCTGGGTGTTTTCCTCATCTTTGGTGCCTTAAAACAGCTCCCCAGATCTCCCGGGAGCCCCTTCGAAAGAAGTTTCCTAAAATGTAGGTGCATGGAAATCCCTAAGGGGGGAAAAAAGATGTAAAAAGGTAATAAATAAGGTACTGGCACAATTTTTTTTTTTAAAATTTTATTTCATTTTTTTCCCCCATTTAGAAATACAGACACTATTTTTTCATTTTGGAGATGCTGAAATATATTTATTTTATGGTAAGAGATGCTCTAGTTTGGAAATGCTCCGTGTTGTAAATAAAACTGGGGGGGGGGGGAAATCCATCGAGCATATCTGTGTTATTTATCACTTTGAATCTTTGTGTGTTTTGTTTTGTTTTGTTTTGTTTTAATTATTATTTGATTGATTTTGGGTTCCTTCTGTGAAACTCAAATAATATAAATCTGTGTCGCCATCTCGTGGGTCCCGTCCGTGAAGGGTTGATGTTGGCTGACGGGTCCACCCGCCTGAGCCGTGTCTGTCTGATTTTTCTCTTGTCACCCATTGAACGTAATGGGAAAAGAATATAATAAAAGTCTCGTGTGTCTTGCTGTGCCACTCCCGAGTCTTTTAAAGGGAGGAGAGGAGTTGGAGGCATCTTTGGAGCTCTTTAAGGGGGGGTTTGGAGTGGGCAGCGCTGATTTGGGGGAAATCCATCTCCCTGGGATGTTGGGTCAGGAACCAACCGATTGGGGAAAGAGTTGAAATCAGTGGGTTTGGGGTTTTATTGATTTTTTTATTTATTTTCTTTAAAAAAAAATATATTATTTTAATTTCTCTATGCAAGTGATGGCAATGAGCTCTGTGTTGCAGGAGGGAGGGGACAGCAGCATCACCCACGTCACCTCTGCCAGACCAGGGGTGTGCGGGGAGTTCAGAAATGGGACTTGGGGGGGTGAAGGTGTTGGTACAGGAGAGAAGTCGCCCCCTCCAGAGTGAGCAGATCCTCCCCCCTGCCTTTTGTGGCTTTTTTTGGACCATTTGCAACACAATTAATTACCATTCAATCCAAAGGTTCTAGTTATCTTCCTTTTTTTTTTTTTTTTTTTTTAATTTCTTTCCAAATCCCTTCTGGCACAGGTCTGTGGGGTCAGGCAGGTTCATCCCGATCACCCTTTTACCTAAAACTCGAGGAATTGAGAGAAAAATGGGGCACTTGAGCCAAGCCGGGGATCGGAGCCCGGTGCCTCAAAATCCCCCGGGACCAGCGGCGCGCGGGATCCCGATGGGATGCTCGGAAGCATTGGAGACGTCACCAACCGGCTGCCGGATTTAACAAAGGTTTTATTACGGTTTAGGGAAAGCCGCAGGATCTACAGCGCCCTCGGAGCTGTTAGAGAGAAAATGAAGCCGGAGAAATGCAGGTTTGAAGGGAAGGCTGATCCGCGGGTGCCAATTTTCGGAGGAGGTGACTGGGAAACACCGAAGGGATTGATTGATGCGGCTGCGTGTGATGGATAAATCCTTCCCGTGGAGCATCCCATCGCTGGCAGTGATGGACGGGTGCAACTATCCCCAGGCTGATGCTGCTGGAAAGCTGATGTTGCCGTTTAATTGTACCTTCAAAATAAAAAGCAAACAACCACCAAACAGTTTCACGGACTAGAAACTCCCCCTAACATCAGTTTAGGAGCTTGGGAACAGCGGATTTTCTCGTTCGCAAAGGAGCAAATGCTTTGCTTCGACGAGACCGCAACGTGGTAATATCCCCTGTAAATGCAAACGATCCCGCCGCGTTGAGACTGAAATGAAATGCAAAACGTCAGCACGGAGCACGGCAAGAACAAAACAGCCTCTTCCCATCGTAAATTATCAACTCTCCCCCAAAGCAGCTTAATTTTCCTTGTTTTATTTTATTACGAGTAAACACCAGAGAAGCCCCGTGAGCCAGCAAAAATGAGAAGCAGCGTCAGGCGTAGGAAGCCAGACTCTGACTTTGCACCACACCCGCTGATTTGTGGCTACGTTTTGAAATGATTCCTTTATTTGTTTTTAATGGGCCACGTCTGCTGTTTGGGCTGACTTACGTGAGCGGTGGGAACGCGGCCGGGAAGGGGACGCCACGGGGCTCCTCCTTCGGGGACCTCTTTGCGGAGCTGCCGAATATAAGAAAACAGGTGGAGAGAAAACTTCTAAAACTGCGTTATCGACTGGGATCGTGGCGTGGTGGGAGGTTATTTCCCAGCGTGGTCCCCTTCCCCTCTCCTCTTTTTACCTGTACCGCTTGGTGTTGATGAGCCAGTGCACAAAGTCCTTGGCCTTCATCTTGTCCAGGTAGCGGGTGAAGTCGCTGGTGAAGGTGCCTTCCGAGTGTCGCTTGATGTTGGAGGCGAAGCTTTGGGCGCTTTGGGATTCGTACGACTGCCATCTGCTCAGGAGAGGAGGATGGGGGAAGAAAATGTGGTTTAATGCACGTGGTGGCATCCTGCATTCTCCCTGCGGGAGGTGCCCAGAGCGGGGGTTGTGTCCTGTAAAGTACTTTACTGTGTGCAGCATCCTCCAGAAAAGCTCTAATAATAAAGAAAAATAATTTGCAGTCTCGGGAGGGTCTGCCAAGCCAGGCCAGGGTTGTCCCCACCATCATATATACGCACTATCCTATCCCATATTATTTGCCCTACTCCTTGCTCGGCTGTGGTGGGTTCATGCCTGGGAGGGAGGGAGGGAGGGAGGGAGGGAGCGTGGTGCCGCCCCGAGGTTTAGATCAACCTCCTCCAGCTCCAGGACAGAGAGCTGACATTGGGGTCCCCCCCTTCCACAAATTCCCCCCGGCAGAAGATCCCCAAAGGATTTTCCTCCCACACAGCTGCCGGCATGGAGCGGGGCTCAGCACCCAGCCCAAATGTGTTGGGTTTGTGTGGCAAGGTTTTGGTAGCGGGGGGGGGCTACAGGGGTGGCTTCTGTGAGAAGCTGCCAGAAGCTTCCCCTGTGTCTGACAGAGCCAATGGCAGCCGGCTCCAAGATGGACCCGCCCCTGGCCAAGGCCGAGCCAATCAGCGCCTCTGTGAGAACATATTTAAGAAGTAAAAAAAACAGTTAGAGAGAGCTTTTGCAGCGGGAGAGAGGAGTGAGAAGCTGTAAGAAACTCTGCAGACACCCAGGTCAGTGCAGAAGGAGGGGCAGGAGGTGCTCCAGGCACCGGAGCAGAGATCCCCCTGCAGCCCATGGTGAAGGCCATGGTGAAGCAGGCTGTCCCCCTGCAGCCCATGGAGGAAGGATGAGGGGGTGTAGAGATTCCCCCTGCAGCCCATGGAGGAAGGATGAGGGGGTGTAGAGATTCCCCCTGCAGCCCATGGAGGAAGGATGAGGGGGTGCAGAGATTCCCCCTGCAGCCCATGGAGGAAGGATGAGGGGGTGTAGAGATTCCCCCTGCAGCCCATGGAGGAAGGATGAGGGGGTGCAGAGATTCCCCCTGCAGCCCATGGAGGAAGGATGAGGGGGTGTAGAGATTCCCCCTGCAGCCCATGGAGGAAGGATGAGGGGGTGCAGAGATTCCACCTGCAGCCCGTGGAGGACCCCACGCCGGAGCAGGTGGAGGGACCTGAAGGAGGCCGTGGCCTGTGTGAAGCCCACGCTGGATCACGTTGCTGGCAGGACCTGTGGACCCGTGGAGAGAGGAGCCCACGCCGGAGCAGGTTTGCTGGCAGGACCTGTGACCCCGTGGGGGACCCACGCTGGAGCAGTTTGCTCCTGAAGGTCTGCACCCCGTGGGAGAGACCACGCTGGAGCAGTTCGTGAAGGACTGTAGCCCGTGGGAGAGGCTCCATATAGGAGCAGGGGAACGATGAGAGGAGTCCTCCCCGTGAGGAGGAAGAAGCGGCAGACTCAAAGATTAATTAGAGTTGTACATTTTTTATCTTTGCTGGATGCCTTAGCAGTTCAGGGGGAGTAAAATGCCACCCCCCACCCCCCCTCATTTGCTGAAAATTCGACACTTGTTTGCCTATCACCACGCACTTTCATTGCTCTGGTTTAATTTCTTTGGTGGCATCTCCGTGTGAGGCTCGCTGCGATTTCGGGGATGCTGTGGTGGCCGGGGAAGGGCGATGGGATGCTTGGAGCATCTCACCACGGACCTGGAGGTCCCCACTTGTCCCGTTTCCTCCCACGTTTGCTCCTGAAGCTTTAAAACTTAATAATATAAAAGCAGCGGGGGATCTGAGCCGCCCCGTAACGGGTATTTTCCCAAGGGTTTGCGCCTCAGTCGTATGTTGGCAGCTTGTGCTGTGAAACACACCAAAACGCCGCTTATGCCTTTCGCCCCGGCGTTTACACCCCATTTCTCTCCTCCGGGTAGGTTTGGTTCAAAACAGAGCTGGTTTCTCCCCATCCACTAAGTTTTCCAAGCAGGATGAGTTTTGGGGTTGTGTGGCTTTAAATAACCGCCCATGCCCAAGATTCCGATTCCAAGAAACGGTCACTTTTTGTGTACCTGGAGTTGGTACACAGCGGGCGACACTGAGCTCCTCTCGGTGAGGGTTACTGCGGTGTCCTGGGGGGGGTCTAACCCCCCTTGATTGATCCCCAAAACCCCAAAACCGCTGACCGACGTCAGGATGAGCCAGGACGAGGGTTACAAAATGACGCTGCTGGAAGAGTTACAGGTAGGGGCTCTGCCGAGGGGCCCAACGTCCCCGATGCCCCCCCACCCCGCCCCAAACGGTTGGAAACCTCTCCCCGAAATCCCGTCGGCATTTCCCCGGAGCGCAGAGGGATGCGGAGGGGGGAGATGCTTTGTGCCGGGGAGGGCTCCCGGCGGCAGGTTCAGCGTCGTTGGTCGGAGTACGGGGGCAAAACGGTTTCTAAGAGAGACGGAGACTTTCCTGTGTCACCCGCGGGGTGTTTGACTCCCAAACTGCCCCGTGTATTCCCACTCCAACACCCACCTAATGTGCTCGAGCTTGTGATTTCGTTTAAATCGCGATTTTTTTTTTTTTAAACTGCGATTTTTTTTTGAAACCGCGATTTTTTCTTTAAGCAGTAATTTTTTTTTTTTAAATTGCAATTTAAAGCGATTTTATTAAGCCCTTTCATCCCATACCTTTTCCCGGCTTGGGGTTTGGAGTTTCTTGGGGTTGGTTTTTTGGGGGATTTTTTTTTTTTTTTGGCAAAACCAAAGGGGAGCAGGATGCATTTTTGCTAAGAGGGGACGGAGGGTGGTGGAGGCCATCATCGGAGAGAGGACAGGAAAGCCACGGGCGCGTGATAATCCGGCTGCCGGGTTACGTGGGCGAGTCCCAGGAGCTGGCGGGGAGTTAGCAACAGGTCGGCTCTGAAATTAATACTCGGGGACCAGCAAACTCGTTTCCAGACAGGAGCGTTTCTTCCTCTTGTTCGTTAAATTAACTGGTGCCTTTCCTGAGCATCGCTGCTGCGCGGTGGCAGGTGATGCTGTTCAGTCGAAGCAGGAATTTGGGGGATAAAAAGCAGATTTCACGTTAGTGTTTGCAGCTTAAATCGTAACAAGTTATTTATTTTCTGGCTTTGGGTTTGTTGTTTTTTTTTTTTAATTAAGTCTTTTTGATTAATGCATCATTATTAGTACAACGGGCAGCATCTGCCAGCGCAGCGTTTGAAGTTTTATTTTAAATTATGGGTTTGGTTCTTTTGGGCTGTTTCCCAGTGCCCGGTGTAGCTCTTGCTTCTTGAATTTCGTCCAACAGCCCTGACAGTTCCCCAAGTTTTCTTGGTGTTTTGCTCTTCTTCAAACTTCGGTTTCAGAAATCGAGCAACTGGGTGCAAATCTCGGAGGGGTTTTTTGGGGGTTTTTTTTGTGTTTGAACGATGCTACGGGCTGTTTTATTGGGTTATGGGAAGAGAAACCTCCTCCAAGTCCGTGCTTTTAGGGCTGTGCCTGGAGGAGGAGGCACGCGGAGGCGTGATGCTCGTGGATTTGGGTGGACGCGGGGGTGGACGATGGCCGGGAGGACGTAAGGGAGCTCTGCACAACTTTTCCCTTCTCATTTCTAAACAGGGAGATGACGAAGAGGCAGTGATTGACCAAGGAAGAACGAGCAACGTCGTCAATATTCACTATGAGAAGGAGGAGTTGGAAGGTGAGTCTCTGCTGAGATCCCGGTAGAGGAGCCGCCAGCCCAGCGCCTTTTCCCGTCGCACAAAGTCCCTGCGACGTCCCTTGCTTGGCATTTTAGATGATCGGGAGCCATCACTTGTTGTTGCTCTCTCGTTGCAAAGTTTGAGTAAAATAGGCTTGGGAAAAAAGGGCAGGTCTGTGACGTTCAGGGATCCAGTTAAAAGAAAATTAAGAGAAGTTGGTGTTTCCTCCTGGGATGGCTGCACTGATTTAATTGCAGCATCTGCGTCAAGTGTCTCCGCGGTATCGAGAACGATGCAAACGCCGCTTTTTCGCAGGCCACCGGACCCTGTACGTGGGCGTGCGGATGCCGCTGGTGAGGCAAAGCCACCGGCATCACCGTCCCCACAGCCAGAAGCATCGGGAACGGGAGAAGGACTCTGCCCCGACGGAGCAGGGCTACCACTGTAAGTCCCGCCGCAGCGTTCACTGAACTCCTCGGGGCTACGTGGGTGCTGGGGTCTTCTGCAAGCAGGTCCCCGTGCCGGTTTGAGTGGCTTGCTGTTCCTCCGAGGGAAAGCGGCATCATTTAGCAGGACCCTCTCTCTTTTCCCAAACTTTCCTCTTTCTTCTCTTTTTTTTTTTTTTTTATTTTTTTTTAAGACAGTTAAATGCATAAAGGATTTAGGCTCGCCTTCCTCAGAGGGATCCTGGCTTTAAAAATGGAACTGTGGGGAAGGGAAGGTGCCCATCCTTATGCAGAGGTGGATTAGATGCTTCTCCTTCTCTGGGGCTCTGTGCAAGCCTGGACAGAGCCAGGGCAGAGGGGCCAGCCCGATGTTTATGGTGCCGATCGATGCCCGCTTTGCCTGTGAGCGTGACGGGCCGTATTCGGGCACGGTAACGGGACGGGGCTTTGCCTTCTGCCCCCAGACACTCCGTCCCAGCGAGTGCAGTTCATCCTCGGGACCGAGGAGGACGAGCAGCACGTTCCCCATGACTTGTTCACCGAGCTGGATGAGATCTGCGTGAAAGAGGGTGAAGATGCCGAGTGGAAGGAAACGGCAAGGTAAATCCCCGCTGCCGGCCGCGGTGGGAGAGGAGTCCCCTTGCCGGCAGCGCCCGCGGGCTCTGCTTTCCGCTCTCCGGGACTTTGGCAAAGCTTTTGCAGGTGCCGATGCGAGGAGCCTTCTCTCGCCGCCCTGTAGCTCTGTTAAAGGGGTTGCGGAGCTGAGGCCGTTTCCTCGCAATGGGGCTGATCGCGCCTGATGTCCGCAGGTGGCTGAAGTTTGAGGAGGACGTGGAAGACGGCGGCGAGCGCTGGAGCAAGCCCTACGTGGCCACGCTGTCCTTGCACAGCCTCTCTGAGCTGAGGAGTTGCATCATCAACGGGACGGTGCTGCTGGACATTTGTGCCAACAGCATCGAAGAGATTGCAGGTACCGCGGGCGCCGCGTCTCTGCGGGAACGGCCGAGCTCGGTTTGCCGCGGTGCCCTCCGCTCCCGAATCAAACCCTGCCCCAATGGCGCGTCCTTTTCCAGAAACCCCGCTGTGTTTTTAAGTTGGTTTTGGATGCAGGCTGGGCGTGCAACAGTCACACCAGCTTTTTCTGGTGTGTTTTTTCCAGCTTTTTTTTTAAATGTGTAGAGTCAGACAGAAAGGCCAGACGGGGCAAGAAAATTGCATTATTTCGAATGGGAAATAATTATCTTAGCAGAGTGATGAATAAGCACTTTGCTCGTGTTTTTTAGCAAAAGAAACTTCTTGCTTTCGCTGCAAAGGCTGAACTGTATTAAAATGTCTTGCTAAGCAAGGCTGGGCCTGTGTCAGGGGATCCTGCATGGCACAGCCTTCCCCTGGGGGCTTCGGGGGTTGGGACCTGGGGGGGTTTCTGCTCTGACGGCTTCGTTTCCCTTTGCCATCCCCAGATATGATCCTGGGCCCGCAAGACCAGTCCACGGAGTTTGACGAGCACGTGCGGGCAAAAGTTCGAGAAGTCCTACTGAAGAAGCATCACCATCAGAATGAGAAGAAAAGAAACAACCTTCTTCCCATCGTCCGCTCGTTTGCTGATGTGAGCAAGAAGCAGTCAGACCTGCACCTCCTTGACAAGCCAGGTGAGGGTTCCTGCAGGGCTCTGGTCCCATTCGACTTGTCCTGGCAGAGGAGAAGCATCCCAATTGCTCCTTGTCCGTCTTTCTGAGTGTCTTTCTTTTTCCTACCAGCCCAAACACTCACCCCGCATCCTTCTCCTACCACTGCAGAAGCTAAAAATGGGGTGAACCACGAGAGCAACGCGATGGACTTAAGCAAGGTGAGACGCTCGTAGCTATCTTATGCCTTTAGGGCCAGATTTGGTCTTGCAAATTTGGCTGCAGAGTGCTGAGGGCTTTGCTTTTGGGGTATTTGCCTGAAAATCGCTTGTTGTGCCTAGGCGCAGCTGCATTTCATGAAGAAAATTCCCACCGGGGCTGAAGCATCCAACGTGCTCGTAGGAGAGCTGGATTTCCTTCGCCAGCCCATCGTGGCATTTGTCCGCCTGACCCCGGCTGTCCTCCTCTCGGGCATGACGGAAGTTCCCATCCCAACAAGGTCTGAACGAGAAGCACAAAGATTTTATTTCAAAAAACCCCCACCCAACGAAAGAACATCAAGGTGCATGCATCAGTTTGGCGTCCCAAGGGAACAAGGGCAGGGGGAGCGAGGACATTTCTCCCACTCGCATCCCTTCCCTGCTGTGTCTTTCAAACCCCTTGGCCAATTTTAATGAAAATTGGCCCAAAAATTAAATTTGCCATCGGTTTTGGTGAATTTCAAATTCCTGGCGGAGTCGGTGAGCCTACGTGTCCCCTCTGGAGCTGCGCTCGGGGCTGGGGGCTCCCAGGGATTTCCTTGGGTGTCCTTTGAGCAAGGACACGTTCTTCTCGCTCATTGTGTTTTTCTTGCCCAGGTTCCTGTTTGTTTTGCTTGGACCAGAAGGCAAAGCCCATCAGTACCATGAGATCGGCAGGTCCATGGCTACTATCATGACGGATGAGGTGCGAGAAGAGAGAATTCCGGGTCATTTTTGGTTTTCTTCAGCTCTCTGCAGTAGTGAGGAAGAGGATTTGCTTCCCAACTGCCCACACCTCTCCAGATAGCCCACCCCTCGTTCACACGCCGAAGCAAACGCACGGATTTGTATCACCCCACCTCTTGGAGGTTGAAATCCCACCCGGTGTGCATCCTGCACCTCCCCGGGGTCCCCAGCACCCTGTCCCCAGTGGTGGCGTTGCCAGGGCCAGTGAAACTTCCCCGCTTTGAGCAAAAGGGTATGGTGTGCCATGAGGGATGGGGACCTCGTGGAGGACATGATTACAAGTACCGTGATGGACAGATTTTTCCATTTGGGGGAATATTTCCTGCCATTACAAGCAGGAAATTTGGGGAAAATGATCTTGCATTTAGCCAGGAGCTTACCGTAGTGCTTAGGACATCGGAGATGGGTTGTCCTCTGAGCAGGTTGCCTCCTGTCGGCAGGTTTTCCGTGACGTTGCCTATAAAGCCAAGAACCGGGCTGACCTCGTGGCCGGCATCGACGAGTTTCTGGATCAGGTCACGGTCTTACCGCCAGGAGAATGGGATCCATCGATCCGAATCGAGCCCCCGAAAAACGTCCCTTCGCAGGTGGGTGCTGCGGCGGAGGGAGGCGCGAGGGGGACGGGCAGGCCGGCGGCCGGCCGGCCGGGGATGCTGTTCTGGGACCCAGATTCACCAGGTCCCAGTTTGACGCAGTCACATACCCAGACCAGAAGCCCAACAAGCCAGTGGTTACGAATCCATAGCTTTGGCTTATTTCCTTTTTAACAGGGAAAAAGGAAGATGCCAGGAGCTCTCGATGACAGTGCTTCTCACAGCAAGCCAGAGAAACACAGTGGTCCTGAACTGGAGCGCACGGGAAGGTGTGAGCTTTAATAGTTTGTGGGGTTTGTTGTTTGTTTTTTTTTTTTTTCTCTTTGCCTCTAGAATCGGAGCGTGCACCTTCCCTTGTAGCAGTTTTCTGGGGTTAGTTGGTTCAGTGAAGGGGCTTCACATTACCAGCTTGGTCCCCTGGGCTGGGCAGGTGAGATCTGGGCAGCTGGGCTCAGCCACAGCACCACTGCAGACAGATTTTCTTGATTTGGGGTGGAAGCAGCTGTGTAAATACCTCCAGGGAGAGCTCTGCTGCTTCTCCAAGCAAGGGACAGTTGCAGTAAGAGGGGATGGGCTTTCAGGTTTGGTCCTTTTTCTTTTTGTTGGAGGGGTTTTTTGTGCTTGCTTGGTTTCTGCCGGGTATAAAACGGCCGAAGGAGACTGCTGCTGGTTAGCAATGAAGGTTACTGTCTGCTTGGGCTTGTCCTTCTGCAGCAAAACCCCCTCTGTGTGGTCTTGCAGGGAAACAGTCTATTTGTTTTTCCTTCCTCCAGGCTCTTTGGAGGTTTGATCCTGGACGTGAAGCGCAAAGCCCCGTGGTTCTGGAGCGACTTTCGGGAT
The DNA here is from genome assembly GCF_028858705.1 of Grus americana. Classification (NCBI taxonomy): domain Eukaryota; kingdom Metazoa; phylum Chordata; class Aves; order Gruiformes; family Gruidae; genus Grus; species Grus americana. The sequence goes on from NW_026562100.1 coordinate 174,260, forward strand.
GGTCTGAGCCTGCAGTGTCTGGCGTCCTTCCTCTTCCTCTTCTGTGCCTGCATGTCCCCTGTCATCACCTTCGGGGGACTGCTGGGGGAGGCGACCGACGGCCACATCGTGAGCACCTCTCTTGGGTGGCGTGGGGGAGCGCAAAACTCATGCAAAATCTTCGCTGCAGTGAATTTGCTTTGGGTTTTTTCTTCTTTTTCCCTGTGTTGGGTTTGCATGGCAGGGTTTTGGTAGCGGGGGGGCTACAGGGGTGGCTTCTGTGAGAAGCTGCTAGAAGCTCCCCCTGTGTCTGATAGAGCCAATGCCAGCCGGCTCTAAGACGGGCCCGCCGCTGGCCAAGGCCAAGCCAATCAGCGCCTCTGTGATAACATATTTAAGAAGAAGAAAAACACTTAGAGAGAGAGCTTTTGCAGCCGGAGAGAGGAGTGAGAAGATGTAAGAAACTCTGCAGACACCAAGGTCAGTGCAGATGGAGGGGGAGGAGGAGCTCCAGGCGCCGGAGCAGAGATCCCCCTGCAGCCCGTGGTGAAGGCCATGGTGAAGCAGGTTGTCCCCCTGCAGCCCATGGAGGAAGGATGAGGGGGTGTAGCGATTCCACCTGCAGCCCGTGGAGGACCCCACGCTGGAGCAGGTGGAGGCACCTGAAGGAGGCTGTGGCCCGTGGGAAGCCCACGCTGGAGCAAGTTCCCGGCCGGACCGGTGGACCCGTGAAGAGGGGAGCCCACGCCAGGGCAGGTTTGCTGGCAGGACTTGTGACTCCGTGGGGGACCCCACGCTGGAGCAGTTTGCTCCTGAAGGTCTGCACCCCGTGAGAGGGACTCCATGCTGGAGCAGGGGAACGATGAGAGGAGTCCTCCCCCTGAGGATGAAGAAGCGGCAGAAACACCGTGAGATGAACTGACCGTAACCCCCATTCCCCGTCCCCCTGTGCCGCTGAGGGGGGGAAGGTTGAAGCCGGGAGTGAAGTTGAGCCCGGGAAGATGGGAGGGGTGGGGGGAAGTGTTTTAAGAGTTGATTTTATTTTCTCATTCCTCTACTCTGTTTTGCCTAGTAATAAATTAGATGAATTCCCTCTCTAAGTTTGGTCTGTTTTGCTCGTGACAACAATTAGTGAGTGATCTCTCCCTGTCCTTATCTTGACCTACAAGCATTTCGTTATGCCTTTTCTCCCCTGTTTAGTGAATGAGGGGAGTGAGAGAGCGGCTCTGGTGGGCACCTGGCCCCCAGCCAGGGTCAACCCACCACAGTCTTTTTTGGCGCCCAACGTGGGGCACGAGAAAATTGAGATAAGGACAGTAATTGGAAGAGGTAACGAGCAAAACATTGACTGAACGTAGATTGAGAGTGAAATAGCGGTGAAGGGACAAGAGGTGGATTCTGTGTGTATTGTCTACTCTTGTTTAGTGTTGTGATAGTGTTGCTTTGATTCTGGTGGGGGGAATTCTTTTTCTTTTTCCTTGTTGATGTGATTAGTGTGTGTGTAGTTTTTCTGTTGAATATGTTTTAATAATTCTTAAATATGTGATTCACAGAGGCGAGGGGTGGAATGTGTTGGGTTTGCATGGCAGGGTTTTGGTAGCGGGGGGGCTACAGGGGTGGCTTCTGTGAGAAGCTGCTAGAAGCTCCCCCTGTGTCTGATAGAGCCAATGCCAGCCGGCTCTAAGACGGGCCCGCCGCTGGCCAAGGCCAAGCCAATCAGCGCCTCTGTGATAACATATTTAAGAAGAAGAAAAACACTTAGAGAGAGAGCTTTTGCAGCCGGAGAGAGGAGTGAGAAGATGTAAGAAACTCTGCAGACACCAAGGTCAGTGCAGATGGAGGGGGAGGAGGAGCTCCAGGCGCCGGAGCAGAGATCCCCCTGCAGCCCGTGGTGAAGGCCATGGTGAAGCAGGCTGTCCCCCTGCAGCCCATGGAGGAAGGATGAGGGGGTGTAGCGATTCCACCTGCAGCCCATGGAGGAAGGATGAGGGGGTGCAGAGATTCCCCCTGCAGCCCATGGAGGAAGGATGAGGGGGTGTAGAGATTCCACCTGCAGCCCGTGGAGGACCCCACGCCGGAGCAGGTGGAGACACCTGAAGGAGGCTGCGGCCCGTGGGAAGCCCACGCTGGAGCAAGTTCCAGGCCGGACCGGTGGACCCGTGAAGAGGGGAGCCCACGCCAGGGCAGGTTTGCTGGCAGGACTTGTGACCCCGTGGGGGACCCCACGCTGGAGCAGTTTGCTCCTGAAGGTCTGCACCCCGTGAGAGGGACTCCATGCTGGAGCAGGGGAACGATGAGAGGAGTCCTCCCCCTGAGGATGAAGAAGCGGCAGAAACACCGTGAGATGAACTGACCGTAACCCCCATTCCCCGTCCCCCTGTGCCGCTGAGGGGGGGAAGGTTGAAGCCGGGAGTGAAGTTGAGCCCGGGAAGATGGGAGGGGTGGGGGGAAGTGTTTTAAGAGTTGATTTTATTTTCTCATTCCTCTACTCTGTTTTGCCTAGTAATAAATTAGATGAATTCCCTCTCTAAGTTTGGTCTGTTTTGCTCGTGACAACAATTAGTGAGTGATCTCTCCCTGTCCTTATCTCGACCTACAAGCATTTCATTATGCCTTTTCTCCCCTGTTTAGTGAATAAGGGGAGTGAGAGAGCGGCTCTGGTGGGCACCTGGCCCCCAGCCAGGGTCAACCCACCACATTCCCATTGATTTATTTCCTCGCTGCTGCCTCTTCCCTGGACAGAGTGCCATGGAGTCACTGCTGGGCGCATCCATGACCGGCGTGGTGTATTCCCTCTTTGCTGGCCAACCTCTCACCGTCCTCGGCAGCACTGGACCCGTCCTCGTGTTCGAAAAGATCCTCTACAAATTCTGCAAGTAAGGCCGGCTGCCGCGGCCGAGTGCCGCGAGAGCCTTCAGGAGGCAGTGGTGGAGAAAAGATGTTTTTCTCGTCTTTTTCTCAGTGAGAGTTGTTAGATTTCAGTTGTTTTCTGTGTCGCAGACGTTGCACGCTGCTGCTTTAGTATGTGATGGTGCAAGAGCCCTTGGTCTCTGAAGGATGGATGAGGTTGTTTGGGGTTTTTAGGGTTAAAATGAAGCAGGAAGAGGAGAAGCCATAAGGATGGGGATCCTTGTGTTGTGATGAGTTTGATGTGAGATGAGACACCCTGATTGCAATTCAATTTATTCTTCAGCCCCAGCTTGCTGGTAGCAGGTGACTGGGTGCAAAATCAGCCGGGGTTTTGGTGTTAGGGCATGGGGGTGATGTGGGAGGACACCACCTTCCACAAAGGGCCCTGACCTCAATTAGCCTCCAAGGCCTTAACACAAGCTAATTGTTAAATAACAATCATGAAATAATTGGCCTCTCCTCCTGCAGGTCCGCACCCTGCACCGCAGCCCCAAGGCTGTCTGTAGTAGGACATGGAAAGTGCATTTACCATCTGCAGCCTTGACGTGCTCCTAAATTGCTCGTGATTTTCCCCGAAGGAAGGCACGGCTCGGCGCCTCTTCCTGGCCTTTCCACCCTTTGTTTGATTTTGGTTTCCCAGGGAGTACGCGCTCTCCTATCTCTCTCTGCGGGCCTGCATCGGGCTGTGGACTGCCGCCTTCTGCATAGTGCTGGTGGCCACCGACGCCAGCTGTTTGGTGTGCTACATCACCCGCTTCACCGAAGAAGCCTTCGCCTCCCTCATCTGCATCATCTTCATCTACGAGGCTCTGGAGAAGCTGAGTCACCTGCGAGAGACCTACCCTGTGCACATGCACAGCAAGCTCGACTTCCTCACCGTCTACTAGTGAGTTTTTTTTTTCCTCCTAAAAGGCTGCTGCCCCTTGGCAGGAGCTCAGGGCTGCACCTCTATTGCCTTTCCCTCACCCTCGTCTTGGCTTTTCTCCTCCCAGCTGTAAGTGTGAGGCACCAAGCCATCCCAGCAAGGCAACCCTGCGTTTCTGGGAGAGCAACGAGATCGACGTGTCTGGCATCGCCTGGGAAAACCTCACGGTGACTGTAAGTGCCCCAAGCCACTACTTCCGCGGCCGCGGGGTCCAGGGGCGTTCACATTTTGCAAAAGTCAGAGCCCTTCGGGTGATGAGGGGCTTCAGACTGTGCTAGTGCTGCTCTGCAAAGTCATTCTTTAAATCTAACGTGTGGTTTTAACCCGCTTGGTCCTGGGAAGGAGAGTCCACCTTGTCCCCCCAACATCGTGGGTAATAACTGTCCTCCTTGACCCTGTCGCAGGACAATTTTTCTGACCAGGAGCAAGGTTAAGTGGGTGGTTTGATTCTTGTAGAAGTTGGAGGACTTAAGTTCCTGCTTGAAGGTAGTCCTTAGCTTCCTTACTTGGTTCCTAAGAACTCCAGTCCTTGCTTGCTTACTCAGCACTGTCTGTAGGTCCATGCATAAATTTGCACGTCTGAGCAGCCTCTCGGGCTGCTGTTGCTGGAAGCAAAGCCCAGGCATAGGATGGGAGGCTCTTCAGGACATCTTCATCCCCTCTTGGCCGTGTCCTGGGAGCCCTTCGCTGGGAAGGGACGATTCGTCTCTTCTCCTTTCCTTCCGCGGCTGTCTTAGCCCTCATTCCCTGCTCCCTCTTTCTCTATCCCCAAGAACTTCCAGTGTTTCCTTCCCCTCTTGGCGTCTTCTTCAGCCACGGTTGCCTGCCATTCGAGCGGAGGATGTGCCATGGGTCTGTGATATGGTGTCCCATCACATCTCGCCTCTCCGCTCTCCTCTGTGCGGTTCGATGTGTCACTTGTTCAGCTGCTGCTCATTCAATATAAATCTCCGTCAGCAGCAGCAGCAGCAGCAGCAGCAGTTACAAGGTCATGGATCTTGGACCAAGATCCTCAAAAGCCCCGAGTTATCCCAGGTTTCCTTGCCGCACGTGCACTACCTTTGTGTCCTGACGCTCTGTTTCTCCAGGAATGTCGGTATTTGCATGGAGAGTTTCACGGACCTGCCTGTGGACGCAATGGCCCCTACGCGCCTAATGTCCTCTTCTGGTGCTGCATCCTCTTCTTCTCCACCTTTGTCCTGTCGAGCTTCTTGAAGAAGTTTAAAAGCAGCCGTTACTTCCCAACCAGAGTAGGTAGAAGATGGTGGCCGGCAGCAGTCTCCACACTCATTTCCCAAAATGGCTTTCCCGGAGCGCTAAGCAGTATTTGCCACCGCTTGGTCAAGCTGGGAAACATTGACCTTGAAGGCCAAACTCTCCAGCAGCTTGGATGTCCCTCCCTCGTTTCCATGAGTGCTAAACGACCGTGGCGTTTCCCACCTGCCTCGCGACCTGCCCCCGAGCGATATTTTGCTCAGGCAGTGGGAAATGAGGTCTTCCAAAGTTGTGGGGGTTTATTTGCCTTTTTTTTTTTTTTTTTTTTAACCTTCTGTGCATTATGCTCAAGGGGAAAGTTGGTTCAAATGAGGAGCTGCCATAGGAAAAGACACTTTTTCTTCCTTTTGAGGAACATACGATGCCTCAGTGCGCCTTATTCCCATTTTAGCTGTGAGCGTGGCTGCAGTGGCAGCCATCTGCTTCCTTATTTTTTAATATTTTTTTTACTTAAGGTTTGAATTCAAACAACCCTCTTCCACCTAATTAAACTCTTTTTTTTTTTATTGTCTGACACCAGCTCTCACAGAGACAAGCACAGCAACAGTAGCTAACCAAGGGATTTGGCTGCATGTCCTCAGAGTGGTGGGATTTTGTTAACCAGCCTTAATGTTGTTGATGTCTCTCATTTTTCCATCTCATGTTGCGGCCCCCTTTGCGATGCCCCTTTCAGCTCTGGTTTCTTGCCCCAGGTGCGGTCCACAATAAGTGACTTTGCTGTTTTCCTCACCATCGTCATCATGGTGCTCATTGACTTCATGACTGGGATCCCGTCACCGAAGCTCCACATCCCCCATATGTTCAAGGTAGGGGGGGTGTTGTGGCACGGAGCAGGTTTCACCAGGGCAGGACAGGGCTGAGTCTGGAGGAGATGCTGGTGGTGTGACCATCTCCTCCTCCACCTCCAAGTGCATCGTTTCCTCCTGGAAATGAGAAGACAGCCCCAAAACTAGGTACCTGCAGGAGAAATAGCTACAGGTGCTTGCAAAGAGGATGCTGGCACTGCTGAGCCCCGGGGTGACGTGAAACCAGGGCTGGGAGATGCTGTGACACGGGGATGGAGGGGAAAATCCAAATCGGTGAAGTAGCTGGGCTGGGAGACGAGGCTGATGTGTGTGCTTTGTTGCAGCCTACCAGAGACGACCGCGGGTGGTTCATCAGCCCCACAGGACCCAACCCTTGGTGGACGGTGGTGGCTGCGCTCATCCCAGCTCTGCTTTGCACCATCTTGATATTCATGGACCAGCAGATCACGGCTCTTATCGTGAACAGGAAGGAGCACAGGCTGAAGGTAAGGGGCTGCAGGAGACAACCCCATCCGCAACGCGCTCTGGGCTGCAGGTACGGGGAGAAGCTCCAATTCCAAATGCCTTGTGAAGGCATTGGTTTGGAACAACGTCAGGCAGCGTGGCAAGATGGTCTCCTGGCTTAATGATGACACAGGGAGCAAACGACAACAGGGGAGTTCAGATGAGCAATCTTTCGGAGGAGCATATTAAGCTTAGAGCGTTGTAGAAGCACGCTTTTGTTTTAAAATGTCAGCAGCAGCTGGGGAACGAATCATTTTGATGTGCTGCCAGGCATAACTGAGAGTCATATCTTACTCGCAAGTGGTAGAAATGTCTTTATGAATGAAAAATAGTAAGGTGGGTTTTTTTTGTTGAGAAGTAGATACAAACTCCCCAAATCCACTTTGTCTGAAGTGCTGCCGGATTGTCATGCAAGGTGCTTGCGCAAAGACTGGATACATCCTTATTTGTTTCCAGTTCGTGTTTTAAATTTTCAAGACGTCGACTTGAGCTCAAACAGGGTTGTTTGGGTCTGACTTGCGACGTTGTCCTTGCTCTTGTCCCGTGAGATGCTCTGTTTCTTGTTTCGCTCCGCGCAGAAAGGATGCGGGTACCACCTGGACCTCTTCATGGTGGCCGTGATGCTGGGGGTGTGCTCCGTGATGGGGCTGCCGTGGTTTGTGGCTGCGACCGTCCTGTCCATCACCCACGTGAATAGCCTCAAAGTAGAGTCTGGCTGCTCAGCTCCAGGAGAACAGCCCAAGTTTCTGGGGATACGAGAGCAGAGAGTCACTGGCTTGATGATCTTTGTGCTCATGGGCTGCTCAGTCTTCTTCACTTCGGTGTTAAAGGTAAGAGGAAAATGGAAACCACCCAACAACCGCAAGCTTTTTGGAGGTTATGCAAAACTAGTCCCCTTTCTCCAGGCCTGAGTAGCTGTGGAGCAGAGGAGGAGGTGATCCCAAACCTTGGGGCTCGATCCGTGGTGGGAACCACCCTCGGTTGCACTTTCCAGCCCTTCAGACCCCAGTTTGGCACGCTCGAGCCAAGCGAGCAAGCCAACTGCTTGGATTTTCAGATGTCTTTCAGGCCCACCCGTGTTTATGGGTTACGGTGAAGCGTATTTAGAGCAGTACCTCTGCTCTTTCAACCAGGCAGCACGTTATTGCTTGCAATTTGTTCCCCCAGATGCCTCGGAACAGCCGTTCCCAGTAGCTAAACGCGCTGAAATCGTCCCCGTGGGCTTCCTTGCGTGTTCCTCCCACAAAGTAATCTCATCTCTAGGCTCACAGGAGGCACGCTGCTCTTGCGTGTTGCCACAAGAACACGTACAAATGTTTTTCTACCGTCACAGAACGCGGCATATGGTAGCATGGGCGAAATCACCTATTTTCCTCCAACCTTTCTGGAAAACAGGATTATTCTGATGAAGTGTAACTCAAAAGCTCAGCCTAAAGCAGAGCATTAAATCATTCGCACGCACAAAATCTCTGATGGTTAAAATGCGACACTTCTCTAACCCTGTGGAAGCTGGAAGGCTTTAGGCAATTTTAGGCAGGGACTGTAGAAGAGAGCGGTAATACTGAAAATGCAATTTGAAAACAAGAATGCACTAACTTCTGTATTTATTTTTGGAGTTTATACCAATGCCTGTGCTTTATGGCGTCTTTCTCTACATGGGTGTGTCGTCGCTCAGAGGAATTCAGGTACGGCCTCTTTTACAGCGTGTTGGGTCCCTGGTATTTCATCTCTATAGAAGCAGGTAAAAAAAGCAGTGGCATGGGGGGAAAAACCCCTCTCCGAAAGCAAGCGATCAAAATATTTTGTGTAAGAAAAAGATTGGAGGAGGCACAGGAGGTGTATAGGGCCGGGAGGACCGGGCAAGTTCAGGGCAGGTTACGGGAAAATGGGGGAATTCAGCGCGAAGGGAAGGCGATTTCTGTGGCTGGTGGAAATCCTTGCTGGGGGATTCAGCGTGCTGAGAAACGCTGAGAACAGAATAACGGGGAATAATTGCAGTTCGGTGGGCAGCTCTCGCGGGCAAGCCGGTTTATAGATGGAGCGGAGGGAAAATTGGGTGCTGCTCGCAGAGGAACGCGGTGGGATCCAGGATTTCTCATTGCAAGTGAGATCCTGAACACTCCCTCCGCGTCTCCCCGGGGCCAGAAACTTCTCACTGTTATTTTACAGTTCTTCGATCGCTTGAAGCTGTTTGGGATGCCGGCGAAACACCAGCCGGATATCATCTACCTGCGGCACGTCCCCTTGCGAAAGGTGCATTGCTTCACCATGATCCAGCTGATCTGCCTCGTCCTGCTCTGGGCCATCAAGGTGTCGCGTGCCGCCATCATCTTCCCCATGATGGTAAGAGCCGGTGCTGCTCGGCGTCGGGGTGTTTGTAGCGTCGGAGCGAGCTGTGGCATCATCTCTGACCTCGCTGCACCTTCCCTCTTATTCGTGAAGGTTTTGGCTCTCGTTTTTGTCCGGAAAGTGATGGATTTCTGCTTCTCGAAGCGAGAGCTCAGCTTTCTGGATGACCTTATGCCAGAAAGCAAGCAGAAGAAGTTGGACGATGCCAAAAATGAAGCCAAAGAAGAAGAGGTGAAGCTTGCTGGGTGCTCGGGGCCGGGCGTCTCCCTCGGGCTGTGAGATTGCCTCTTTCTGCCACAGCTCGTCTTTAAATGTCGGGGCAAGATCAGAACTAAACAGAAACGGATCCTAATAGCCTGGATCACACATCGTAACCTTTTATCCTAAATTAGCAGTGAGCTTAACACTTGACTAGAGGTATAATTTTAAAAATGAGTCCTATAATACAGATTATTATTATTATTATTAATTATTATTAATACTACGGAAAGGTTTACTCATAATAGCGTTTTTTAATCCCCCCAAAGTATTTGGAGTGAAAGGTCTTCACCCTGCTGCACTAATAGCTAAAGCTGCCGCAGGTCAGGAGGAGAGGACAGCGTGCAACGTCTTTACTGGGTGCTGAGTTTATCTCCGCTTTGATTAAAGACCGAGAACTTGATTTGTCCCTTTTCCGTCAGGAGTCCCAGAAGGTGATGGAAGCTGCTGCTGCAAATTGGGTTCAACTGAAAGTGGGGAAGACCAGCGACTTGGATATCCCACAGCAAAGCAGCGACAGGTAAAGTGCCACCAAGCGCCAGGACCCCCGGCAAGATTCGTTTGAAGGTGTTTGGCACCGTCTTTATCGAGCGTCCCTCGGTAAAGCGGTCCGCTCGGCGGGAAAATCAAATTTCTGGGCAGGGCTGCTGGAGACGATGGCGGGGCTCTGCCCCTGCGCAGAGCGGCTGCACAACTCCCATTTAACCCCCAAAACTTGCATCATCAGTGACTTTAGGGTAGCAGGAGATCCTCATATTTAAGAAAGAGGTGGTGTAGGCACGACCTGTAGCAGCAGTGGCTTAGGAGCCCGCTCCAGGGCTAAACGCCAGCAAGAGCCTTTGCCTGGAGCTGTTGTTCTACAGGCTTGCCTCCCGCAACTCCTCATCCAGCAAAACCTCCGGTGCTTACGCTGAGCTTTGGTTCCCCGGGCCCCCCTGGTCCTCTTGCTGGTGCTAACGCACTTGGCGGCAGCAGTTCCCGTAATCACGGATTGCGATGTAAAATATTTATTGCAGGACCGATCCTTCCGAGATTAATATCTGGGATGAAATGTCGAAAACGACCGTGTGGAAGACTCTCCCTATGAACACAGAAACAGTCTGAATTTGGGGAGGAAAAAGGTAAAGGACCGCATGCGAGCGTGACGAGACGCGCGCGTACGGTTTTCCCGTGCTTCGGCCGGCAATGCTGAGCAAACGAGCAGCGGCGAGGACGGTGGCACGCCAGCCAGCTCCTCTCTGCCGCGGTGGTCCCACGAACGGGGCTCAAACCCCATCATCCACTGATGATGCTCTCCCTTTTTTTTTTTGGCAGGCGTTGCCAGGCGACTCGCTCCGCCTTGAGGGTTCAGGCCCTAAGAATGAAACTGTGGGCCCTCACAAAAGGCTGTGGGTAATAAAAGACAGGTTTGGGCCCCAAAAATGAGCATTTTGGCCCTGGAAAGGAGGCATTGGGCACTGGAGAAGATGCTACAGCCAGCGCTTTGGACCCTAGAAAGCAGGGAGGGGAGAGGGGCCTGGAGAAGAGGCCTTGGGGGGTCTGTGCTTGAAGGCAGGGAAGGAGGACGCAGCTCCAGGCTGTACTGCGGGCTCTGGGCTGGAGAAGGGCAGGTGAGGCCCAGCTGCGCAGCCCTCCCCACGGGCACGTGGGGCAGCCAAACCCAGCACATAGCAGAACGTGCTCCAGTCTGTACTGGGAAGGATCAGGGGTTCCAGTTTGTACTGGGATGTCCACAACCTCTCTGGCAGCCTGTTCCAGTGCCTCACTATCATCACAGTAAAGAGTTTCTTCCTAATATCTAATCTAAATCTCCCCTCTTTTAGTTTAAACCCATTACCCCTGTCCTATCACTACACTCCCTCATAAACAGTCCCTCTCCAGCTTTCCTGTAGGCCCCTTTGGGTACGGAAAGGTAGCAATTAGATCTCCCCGGAGCCTTGTCTTTTCCAGGCTGAACTGATACCTGTGAATATTGAAATACTAAGATCAATTCAAGCAATTAGATCCATTGCTCAATAGATGTAACCAAACAAAAGGGAAACCATTGTAACTTAGAAAATATTTAGTTGTAAGTTAAGAAGCTCTGGAACAATCTCATTTTAAACAGCTTGGCCTTGGAAGAACAGATGCGCAAAGATAAGAAAGTTACAAGGTGATCCCAAAAGCAGCCTTGAGGGATAAGGTATACGTCATACCAGGACTGAGCCTGAAGACCCCGGACGACCACCCGGAGGTGCCAACAAACATGCGCGAAAGACATTAGCATATGCTAACGAGTTCCCGGAAAAATCCATGAATGTGATAAGCACTACTCGGAAATATACTGAATATGTATATTAACATAGTATAAATACTTGCTAGTTTTGTCTTTTGGGTGTGCACGTTAGGTGGAGTTATCCCCCGTGCAGCCAGCGCTGCAATAAAGAATGCCTGCTTTCTAAAACTTCCAAATAAGTCTTAGAGAGTGAATTATTTTGCCGCTTTCCGGTAACAGAACCACCCCAACTCTCTCAGCCTGTCCTGGCGAAGGGCGTGGCCCAGTGGGGCTGTGAGGTCACAGAGCTCTCCCTTGATGTGTTGTGCCAGCAGGCAATGCTCCGGCAGTGGCAGCTGCAGCAGCAGTGGTCGCAGCATGGTGCGAGTGTGGGGGGGCCATGGTTCTCGCCCACCGCCTCCTCCTCCTGGTGGCCCTGCAAGCCTGGGATGCCCAGGCTGCTCCGAAACGAGCGCAGGGAGCAGGTAGGCGGGCAGGGGGCCAGCACCCAGCCCCAAGCAGTGCGGCCTGGCACCCACCGCACCTCAGCGTGGTGGCAGTGGGGCCAGGACTAGGGCTGTGTCCGGGAGAGGAGCTGGGCTGGGCTGGGTGAGCTGGGCAGGCACCAGAGTTTGGGCAGTGGGGCAGACACACCGTGGGAGGTGCAGAGGGGCTGCAGCAGCTTCCGGAACATTTTTTGGGCAAGCAAAGGGGCTGGGAGTGGTGGTGCGGGGCAAGAAATCTGGTGCCGAGTCCCTCTGGCTTTCAGCCTCAGGGACGTCCCGGAGGGGCATGCTCAGGAGATGTCCGCTCAGTAAAACAGGAGCGCATCTGCTCTAGTCCTGCAGCCCTGCTCCCCTTGGATCAACCGCAGGTCCCTGGCCCACAGGAACACGCAGGGGTCGTGCTGGTGCAGCCTTTCATGGGCTCTCGACCACAACAAGCATAGACAATCACTTTTTCCTCCAGTTCCTTAGTGTGGGCTTCTTCTGTGTGCATGGAAACATCTCTGATCTGTGCTTGATTCCAGATGAGGGCATTGGCAGTGCTTATCGAGCTTCTCGGCTGGATCCTGGTTATGAGCCTTGGGGGTATCCCAGAGGTAACTTGTCGATGTCTGTTTGCTAGAAGGAATAAACGTTGATGTTTTAATAGGTTATTCGTGTGCAGTTTTACCTAAGCCCCTCTTAAGGATCTTCCAAGAGCTTTTTGTGCCTTGGAGGCATTGCACAAATGAGTCTTGAATATTTCTTTTCCTGAAGAACTGCTAGATCTTGGCAAAAAGGTCCCCCATGTTCCTTTTTAGGTGTGGGAACCTACCCCTTTCTGTGTGTCCCATGTCATTACCTCACCCCCTTCCAGTCACTGGAGGTGACTAAGGAAGAAGTAGATCACGCCATGCAATGGAAACTCTCCCCACCTCTGTCTGATTACCTGTTTGGTTCCTGCAGCCCGTGTCGATCAAGCTACTTGGTGGAATCCTGTTCCTGAGCCGGGGGGGCATCCCAGAGGTAAGTGTTCAGTCTTCATTTGTTACCGGCTTTTGTACTTGGTAGTATTTGGTTTGTTATTTGTTAATATCTTCTCGTGATCGTTCAGCCTTCCAGTGGCCAGCAGGCTCTTCTCTATAGGAATCGTGCATGATCATTTCTTCCTCGGGTGCTACATGCTCCCGCTTTAGTCTGGGCTTCCTTTTGTGTGGGAGAGGTCTCCTGGTAAGAAGGCCCCGAGAGGCCGTGTGTTCGTCCATCTAGTCATTGAGGGGTGTTGCACATGGCCTGGAGACAGTAGTTTGAAAGGTGCCAGCTCCCAGCCAAGAGGTCACCAGGCCTCTCTGCAGCTTTGGAGATCTCTGCCTGCGCCCGGGTCCCATGTTGTTGCCTGACCCGCTTCCAGTTGCCGCAGGTTGCTAAGGAAGAGGTGGATCACCACAAACAATGGAAATCTTTTCCATCTCTGCTTGATTACAGCTCTCCCTGTAGGCAACGGCTGCTGGACTTCTTGACTTGGGCCTGTCCGTGAGCCTCAGGGTGATCCCACAGGCAGGTTCGTTCCCTTGAACGACCGAGCACGGACATTTTAATTTCCTGTTCATGTGAAATTCAGCTTACTGCTTTCTTGGCTGATGCTTGGGCACGCAGAAGAGCAGAGTGGGAATGGGTTGGGCTCAGTGATGTGCCCCAGAGGGCTCTGCCTTGCAAAGCTGTCTTTGCCAGCTTCTCCTCCCCTGCGCTGCTTCCAGTGCTGGCCGCAAAGCCAGCGGGCACGTTGGGGTTGAGCTTAGAGCTGGCGTGAGCTCCAAGGAGTCCTTTCTGCCGACAGCTCTGTGCCTGGTTAGTGGCCGCTGTGGGCACCAGGTCGGTGTTTGCAAGATGCTCCTGAGTGGAAGGGAGAGAGGAGTGCTCTGGAGTAATCCCGTGTTTTTACTGCATTCACTCTCATTCACATCTGAAGAAGTACATTGCAATATTTCATGGGAGCTTCTCTGTCCTGTGTTCATTTACAGACGTGGCGGCAGGCGATGGTTATCCAGCTGCCTGGCTGGGTTCCAGGGATGACCCGCAGGCAGGTCGTGTGGGTACGTCATGGCTTTTTCCTTCCCTTGAGAGCTGCCAGCTCAAAGCACCAAGTCAGCCAGGCGCCTCTGCAGGTGTGAGAAGACAGACCTGCATGTGTGTGCACGGGGTCATTACGGGACCCCCTTGTCTGTTCTGCTATGCAGTTATGACGACATAGATCGGAAGACACCAGAGCCAGAGGCACGCACACTGAAACAGAAAATCTCTTGGCCATGCGAAGCACACACACAGTGAGATGATCCGTAGCGCAGAGCACAGTAACGTCTGGCATTGTCTCTTCTCCTCCAGGGGCGGACGCTGGGAAAAAGGCTGAGGCTGCCGGTCCTGAGGAGCTGCACAAGTTCTATATCGCAGTGACTGCAGCAGCCTTGGGTCTGCTGCTGGCTGGGGCAGTGGTATCTTGTGTAGCCATTTCCCGGCTGAGGAAGAGAGACCCGTGAGTTGGCTTTTCCCCAGAGTTAGTTCTTGCTGCAGTTGGCAATGAGGTGTTTGCAGTTAGAGTACGCGGGAGTGCCAAGGCACCTGCTGGCAGTACTCTGCTGAGATTTCTGCAGTAAGGTCTTTGGCTGGCCTCTGAATTCACATCAGTGAGCAGTCTTCTCTGAAACCCATTTGTACAGAAGGACCCAGAGAGACGAAGAAGCACCGGGACAAGCCGATACTGACTCTGCCTGGAAAAGTGAAGGTCAAACTCGAGATAAAGGCAAAGCAGAGTCAGGAGAAGGAACAGAAGAGGGTGAGAGTGCCCAAGAAAAGGAGATCTGCAACAGCTCCTGCCCATCACCGTGGCCCTTTGCGGCAGAGCTCACCCATCTGTACAGGAACATGAGCACAGAGCCCTCCCCTCTGCCCACTTGTCCCAGCTGCTCTCTCAGCGACGATGCCTCTTCACTGGACACCTGCATTTCTCTGGACTCGCCTCTGCCCAAGCCCTTCTGGTGTCCCTGCTACCAGTACCAACAGGGATACTGTACATCCGAAGACGATGCTTTTTAGAATAGAGAAGAGCAACTCTATTTTGGCAAAAGCAGCGAGTCCTGGGCTGTTTTGTCCGTTTCCATCGGGCTATAGTGCACAGAGCTGGGAGCAGCGCTGGATCTGTGAGATTCCTGCACTCCAGCAAGGGACCCGTTTGTCCCAGCATCAGCCTGGTTTCCCAGCTGGGGCTGTCAACAAGGCTTTCATCCACCAGAATGGGGACAGGCTGGTGAGACTTGAGGTGCGAAGGGTTGTCCTTGAGCTGGCTTGGGATGCTGCCCTGAATCGGGATGGACTGGGCAGAGAGGGAGGGAGGTGCTGGGAAGGATGGCTGTCCGGCGTGAGCACGCCATTTGTCCCAGTACAAACTGGATACCTTTCATCTCTCCAGGTCTGTACCCCCCAGAGTGGGACCTTGCCCAGGAAAAGCTCTGTTCCCCAGACCCCTCCCAGTACAGACTGGGGCCCCTCCAGTACAGATTCCCTTTAACCACTCCCAGTACAGACTCTCTGCAATCTCAAATAAAACTGGTTCTCTTAGCCCCTCCCAGTATGACTGGGCACTATCCCAGTAAAAACTGAATTGCTTTAACCACTCCCAGTACACACTGTGACATTTCCCAGTACAAACTGGATCCCCTTTAACCCCTCCAAGTACAGACTGGACCCCTTTCCCAGTACAAACTGGATCCTTTTAAGCCCTCCCAGTACAAACTGGTCCCCAGTCCCAGTAAAAGCTGGATCCCTTTAACCCCCTCCGTATGGGCTGGGCTCTGACCCACTACAAACTGCATCTCTTTAACTCCTCCCAGGATAAATTGGTCCCTTGTCCCAGTAGAAGCTCTGTCCCTCATTCACCTCCCCATCCAGAATGGGCCCTGTACCTGTACAAACTGGAACCACTGATCCATTTCAGTACAGACTGTGCCCTTCCCCAGTTCAAACTGGATCCCTTTAACCTCTCGTGCTATGGACTGGGATCTGTAACAGTACAAACTGGAATTCCTGATGCCTCCCAGATGGCACGATTGGGTAGGTGGATGAAGGGAGAGCAGTGGATGTTGTCTACCTTGACTTCAGCAAGGCTTCTGACACATCTCTCATCACATCCTCATAAGCAAGGCATCCACCACGCCTCACCCTTACAGCACTGTCCTGTTGCTGTTACCAGTGATAGTAACACTAATTCCAAAACATCCTTGAGAGCAGCTTTATTCTTCCTCGGCACCAAATCTCAGCCTGCTCAGCCCTTGAAAGGACTACCTCAAATCTCTGCCACCCAAATCTCTCCAACCTTCTGTCATCTACACTCTTTTACCCCAGGACCCTTCCCCCCATCACTTCAGCACACTGCCTCGTCCCGGTTTCTGTAGCTGGGTGAAGTCAGGGAACTCCCTGGCACAACAGCCTTCCTTACAAAACCTTTTCTCCGTGCTAATCCCACTTGTATCAGCTCCTGCCATGTACAGCTCCATCCTCCTGCAGAGCTCCACTGGACGGGCAGTTTTCCTGTTTCTTTCATGCCCATTCACCTTCACAACCTTTTAGTACTGTGTGCATATCAAACACTGTCTCAAGGAACATGTGGATCCTTGGTGATCAGCACAGCACTCCTTGGTGAGCTCAGCACCAGGACACACCTTACAAGGCCACCGTGTCCCCAGCCCTCCTTGGTGAGCTCAGCACCAAGACACGTATCTAAGGCCATACTCGCCCACCCTTGGCTCATTGCAGACGCGGTCTGCGCACCTGCGCAGTCAAGGGAGGCAGCAGCTGCTGAGAGGGAGCGGGAGCAGCGGCTCCTGGCCGAACGGCTGCACTCCAAATGGGAGCAGCAGCAGGCAGGGGAGCTCCAGCGGCTGCGGGAGCTGAACCAGCGGCAGCGGGCGGCGCAGATCCGCCAGCTGCTGCGCTCGAAGGAGGCTGAGCTGCGCGAGGTGCAGGGGATGCTGCAGCAGCAGCGTGGCGACGCCATCCGTCAGGCATGGGACCTGCAGCAGCAGCTGGCCAAGGAGGTGGTGAGAGGAGCCTGGAGCAGCAGCCGGGCCCACGGGAAGCTCCAGGACGTCCTCGGCAAGCTGCGCTGGGACACCAATGGCGAGCAGGCTGCCCGCATCCTCCACCTGCAAGACGAACTGCTGCAACAGAGGAGACTCTTCCAAACTTACATCTTGGAGCAGTTCAAGGGCCAGCAGCCTGCTTCCTGCAAGGAGACCAGGGCCAAGGCTACGGCCTGGCAGCGCCTGCAGACCCTCCTGGACACTGGGACCATCGGGCCCTGCTCTTTGGAGAGCCTCACGGCATCTTCCTCCTGCCATGCTGGCCTCCAGGAGGAAGGGAGCAGCGTGGAGGTTTTGCTCGAGGCTGTGGGGCAAGACTTGGTGCCGCACAGCTTGCACTCCCCGCCACAAGGAAGTGCCGGCAGCGGGCGGTCTGTGGCAGAGGTGGGCGTTCAGACCGAATCAGAGAATCAGGAGGACTGGCTGCTTGGGAGCAGTCACAGCAGGCTGCTGGAGCAGAACGCCTGCCTCCAGAGCACCCTGAAAGACCTGGAGAGGCAGTGCCGTGCCCTTCAAGAGGAGAACTGTCTTCTGAGGAAGGGAAGCTCTCCTGAAGTGCGGGAGGAGGTGGAGAAGCTCCAGCAGAAGAGTGCTAAGCTGCATCTCCTTAGCAAGCAGCTGCAAGAGCGAGCCAGGAAACTGCAGAGCATCCATCAGCTGATCAATGCTCGAGTGCCACTGCACATCTAAAGCTCCCCTGAGGAACTGTGTAGGACGTCGTTCCCTCAGCAGAGAGCTGGAGAAATGGGAGAGCCTGCTGGAGCTTTGCTGGCACGGGCCGAGCAGGATGACTTCTGACAGAAGGCTGCTGAGGAGCTTCAGGCTCAAGTGGCTGCAGATGAAGAGGGCTGCTGTTACGTGAGCACCCACTGCCCAACCTGGTCCCCTCACATCTTGCTGAAGAAGCTTGTGGAGGAGGCTGAGGCCACTAATTCAGGCCATATTGTAGTTGTTGCCAAGGAGGAGTAAAACCATTCCCGAGCCAGGGCAGCCGGGAGGCCGAGCTGCGCCTCTCCGTCTCGCAGGTGACACAGGTCAGCGGGCTGCTGCGGAGTGTCTGGAAGGCCGAGCCCGACACGCTGCTGCCCTCCCTGCAGGAACTCTTCGCTGTCATCTCCACCGCCGGTGAGTACCGCCCGCCAGGAAACGCGGCCGAGGGCTGGTGGTGGTGGTGGTGGGAGGGGTGTAGAGTAACGTGGGGGCTTGAGGAGAGCGGCAGGTTTGCCAACAGAAAGGAAAAGTTATACTGCTAGCATCGGTCGCTTTGCAGACATTGCCTTGGAACTGTTGCTTCCTGCCCAGATACTGAAAAGCAACTTTTTGGCCATGGAGAAAGCAAAGCCTTTTCTTCTCTTCTCCCCAACCCCCGCCCAAGAAGAGCTACAGGGGAAATGGTGATTTATTTAGCTGCAGAGCAGCATGGTTTTTGGAAAAACTCCTGTTGCAACGCTTTAAATGATATACTGGAGCAGAGCTGGAGTGTCCTGTTAGGAAAAAGTACAATTCAATACCAAAAGCTGCTCTTCCTCTTGCTCCCTCCAGAGGGGTAGCTTAGGTCTTGGAACTGTTTAGTCTACGAAACTGGGATATATATGTAAAGAAGATACAAAACGTGGGTATCATAAGAAGGATTTGCTGTCTGAGTAATGTCGATGCGATTGTAAACAGGTCCTTTCTGACCTCAAAAAAATCTGTGAAGGACTGTATTAGCTCAGATTGGAAAGCGCCTTTGCTGTTGAGGCAGCTGGGCAACTTAACGTTATAACATTATATATTGCTATAACTGGCATGGTTAGCAGGCAGTTGTTGAGATAGGATGTGGGAATTATCAGCTGTGTTGGATCCTTAACATCAAGTATGATAAACAATTGTATGGTGGTGCTTTTTAGATAAAAAAACCCCCACTTCTCAGTTCTGTTGATGACGGAGGAGGAAGTTGGCAGATTGTCACTTTCTTGCACGGATATTAGGTGAATGAAAGGCGTTTGTAATTCAGCGCCTTCATCCGTTGACGCTTTTCAATTTTGTTTTGCTTTGTAATGATAGAACGTTAGATGGAGGACAGACTTGTCTCAAAACTTTGCAATTATAGTGAAGTCGTAGGAGAGAAGATAAAGCCTATTTTTTCTATGGGGTTTTCTTTTTAGTTTCTTACACTTTGTCATGTTCAACCATTACAGATCCTTCATTCGAACCTTCTGTTGCACTGGCAAGTCTTGTGCAGCACAGACCATTACAGATGATTACAGTTCTCATCAGGAGCCTGACTACAGATCCAAATGTGAAAGATGCAAGTATGACTCAAGCTCTGTGCAGGTCTGTAAAGGCAGGAAAAGTCTCTTTTTCTTGCCTTTTTTTGAAGCTATTTGTCGCTTAGGTTCCATTAAAAAAAAACCCCCATACAAACAAAAGCCATAGGAGAAAAAAAACTCTCTTCAAATGGTATTCTAAGTTGTGCTGTTTGGCATGTGAAGGTACTATGTATTTATGATGCTATGGCTGTTACTGGCATGGTTTCAGTTGAAGGTTGCTGCCTTGATCGCTGATGTGGCTTCTTCCTCCTGCTTTGTTAGGGGTAGGGTGGGTGAAGAAGAGGGTGAAAGAGAAACTAAGAGGAAGCCAGCGGTGTTCCTTTTAGATGCTATGTTTAGATCTCCCACCTTATGGGAGGTGGTATAAACAGGAAACTTCATGGTGTTTACAATCAAGCTGAGAAACAAGGCCTTGTTTTCAGAAGATCCACCTTTCTGCTTTTCCAAGAAGCAGAGTGGTGCTCTCGCATGATTGTCTTACCCATCATCTGGTTAGAAATTAGTTTTACTGCTTAGTTTTGAGGGTTTTCATCTGCTTAGATATCCTTGTGGATTTTTAGTAGGATTCACAGGGAACAGCCTCTGTTTCCATCTTCTCTCAAGGCTCCGGAGGTTTGTTGGATGTTCTTTGAATAGTAGAAGAATAGGAATGATGTAAAAACAATTGCATATTATGCTTCTTGTCACTAATGGAAACGTGAGTCAACGTTGAGATAAGTTGCGCTGTTAACAGACTGTGATTCAGATTGCAATCTTGGTTAGTATCTTCAGCTATGTGAATAATAGCTGTGCAGCAAGTTGACAATGGGGGAAAGATGAAGACCTTGAAGCTCGTTGAATGATTGTTTTTAAAGCCTATGGAAGAAGCTGTTACTGAGCAGTGAAGGGTAGAAAAATGAGTGGAGCAGTTAAACAGGAGACTGTTAGAAATTTGTGTTGTTTAAAAAAAGTAACTTTAAAAAAGTCTTTCAACTAAAATAACGTCTGCTGTATTATTTTTTAATGCTTACACATTCATGTAGCGTAGCACTTGCGTATCTTGGTGAAATACTGAGGGGTTTTTTCACAGTGAAAACATTTCTGGTGTTTACATTAAATTGCGAAGCCATATTTCATTTGAAAACATAATGAGAAGCAGCAGCATTGATATTGTAATTTGGTGTAAGACATATCCTTCGGAGACTTTAAAATCTGTTCAGTCAAGCAGATTCTTTTAACTAAGCTGTGTGCCCAGTCTAAAATTCAAAGCTGGGAAATTCAGAAGGATTTGTGCATGCTAATAATTTGCCAGTAATGTGCTGGTGATTAATTTTCATGTTAGTGTAATTGTAACATTTACATTGCGGTACCCGCTTCAACCCAATGTGATTGTCTAATTGTAGCTTTAGAATGGCTTCTCTGTGCGCCTCTGCTTAGGGAAGTAATGCAGTGCTGAGCTTTGGGTGTAATAGGAGCTGTTATTAGCCCACAAGTGCTCTTTCTTCATACTAGCCGTCTGGTGGGGTTTTTTCCTCTTCTTTTTGAAAGAGCAGTGCAATCTTACTTGCCTCGTTCATTCTTTGAAGTAATACTTGATTTTAAGAGTCTCTAGTTCTGTTCCAAGGAGCTCACTTCTTAGGTACCCCTGGTTATTTCTGTTTGTAGATACTCTCATGTCAACACTGTATCCAGTTTCTTTTTCCATCTCTGGCAACCCCTTGCAGTGATTACTCTCTTCTGGCTTAGAGGAGTCATTGTAAAGAGAATAATGCAGCTGGAATGTCTGGAGCACCAAATGACAAGTTGTCATCAGGCTTGCATCATTCCCAGGTGATGCAGAGCTCCAGGCACAGCAAGGTCTCCTGATGGGAGGAAGCTGATCTTTGGTGACTGCAAATTAGAGACCTTGTTGCACACTTCCTGAGGACAACTTTCATGACCCTGCAGAGTCTGTCTAAAGTTGACCACAGATTAGTAAATAATCTGTAATTAGACTAATAAATGGAATCTTTTCGGTGAGGGGTTATGTTAGGTACAGGTTCGTATAAGAAATGGCGCTTGCTTTTTGGAATCATTGAGCTGTTCTTAATTAGCTCACCTGTTTCATGAAACCTTCCCTGAAGCATCAGTGAGGAAAAGCAGAAAATTGTGGAATCTCTTCTAGGATATATGACTACGTTAAGGGTCTACTACAGAGGCCTCAGAGGAGGTTGACTGCCTGTACTCACTATCCTGACAAGTACACTGCTTACTTGCACTTTGCTAAGAAAAATTCCAGACGTGACCAGGCCCTTTGCCCTGTTGCTAAAAATGTAAAATATTGTAAAAGATGTTAAATTTTTGGATGGGGATGCTTTGTAGTCTGAGGATCTTCAGTTTTATTGTTGTTTTGGTTTTGTGGTTTGTTTGTTTCTCTAATCTGAGGGATTTGCATTTGAGGTGGCAGATTCTTTGTCTGATGTGGCTAAGCAGCTATTTTTGTGAAAGAAGTTACTGTCTGAGGTTGCACAGCTAATTTCTTTCTCTCCAGAGATATCAGAAATATTGTCCTTGTTAGGCACATATATGGATAGCAGACCTGCTCGTTTTAGGGTGACATGAGGCAGAAGGTCCTCTTGAGGTCTTGAAGGTTTTTTTAATCTGGTCAAACACGAAAAACATCCTCTATGTTTTCATTCATGCTCATCACGTCCCGTATTGTTATCTGCTTTTGTATTAAAAATGCAGTCATTGATTGCAACAGAGCAGGAGAGCAGTAAATGCAACGCAGAGAGAGGGTTTAGTAACCAAAAGGTCTAATCTTCAGCTACTAGATACCAGAGTAGATGTTTTTAGGCCAGTCTCAAGCATGTCTGCAAGTTTACTTCTGTTTCCTCTTCTGGCTTTTGTTTCTGCTCTTCAGAGCATTGGCTCTGCTTGTAAAGAGCAGAAACAGATTTGAAGGATGGGAATTCTCTCTTTGTCAAATATACAGAGAATGGGGCTTCTCTTTACAAGGTTAGTCATACTGAAATGATAGCCATTGTCCTCTTAGTAAGAGTGTTGAATAGTTTAGTGGTTAATTATACTGACTGGAGATGACACAGGGTGGCCCATCACATAACCAGAGCAATGGGATGGAACACTGGGAGCTCCAGCTCCTACCCAAAAGCACTGGGTGTCATTTGGAGTTTGTGAGTCAGTGTGGCTGAAAGTGCATGTAGTGTAAAGATGGTAATCAGGTATTTCAGAAGAGTTGTTCTAATGGAGGGCTCTACAGAATACTCTTGACCTGTCTCAAAAGATAATGAAGAAAACCAAATATATTGTCATTCGGCTTGAATTAACTGTGCGGGTGTTTGTGCCACTACTGAAAAATATGAAGCCTACAAATTGGAGAGGGGCGAGGAGGAGGTTTGAAGACGATATAGTACTGTGAGGTTCAGGGCCTGTTTTTAGGTTAAGCTTAATTCTTTGCAGGGCAAAGCAGTTTTGGCCTACTTTCTTGATTCCCTGTTTTAGAAAGTATATGGAAAGGGCGCTGAGAATAAACATGTTTGAATTTAACACCTTGGGGAAATGAGAGCTTTGTGTAAATTGTGAGCAATGATTATGATGTTGCCATGTGTTTTTTGTAGTAACATGAAAGAAACCCACTAAGATCAGTGCTGGATTGTAAAAAAGGGCAGTCCTAACGATTCCTTGTTTGAGATAAACCTTTGAATGTTATATGTGCAGATAGTATGTAATTCTAAGATATTTAAATTTTACAATGCGTGTACTATACATTTTTCATATCCAAATTATAAACTCTGTGTAAGTTTTAGGTTGTTTATGGCAATACAACATGTCCACAATGCTCGTCTGGTGTTGCTAAAGACCGTGGTTTTCTTTTTAGTTTGGAATCTGAGGATGGAAACCCTGATTTCAGTCTGTTTGGAGCTCTTTTAATCTCTCGGAAGAATGTAGGGGCTGATAGTTTTGCTTCAGATAGGCATCATTGGTGATTCTCAGTTTGTAGTGATGGTGACTGTTTATTAGAATGGTTCCTTGTAACCTATTCAGTTCTGTGCTAGAATTTAGCCTCTGAAAAGAATTAGTCTTTAGGAGGAGCTTTTTCAGAAAAGTAGTAAAGAAATATACTTCTAACTTCCTATTTTCATTGAACTGTAGAATGGAATCATGATGTTACATAGATTGAGTGGAGCCTTTGGAAATGATCTGGTCCAGTCCTTCTCGAAGGAGGGTCAGCTTCAAAGTCAGACATTGTTGCTCAGGGCTTTGTCCATTTGAGTTAACAGCTTTCTGTAGGGATGGAGGTGCCTCAGCCTTACTGCATAACTTGTTTCAATGCCTGACCCCCCTTATGGTGAAAAATTTTTCCTTCCACTTAATTAGTGGTGCCCCATCTGCTTTGAAGAAGGAGGTCTTGTGGACAATTGAAGAAAAACCAAACTATTGCTAAGTAAAATCTCCGAAGAACAAAGCCTAAATGTCATGTTTGAGCTGGTACTGCCTCATGATATTGTCTGTGACTTAGAATTGCTTCAGCTAACCCACCTGTCTGCTTTAAACATCAGTGTAAATTGTCCATGAATTTAAAAGTATGGCATACCCCTCTTTTCCGTTGCTGGTATTTCACTGTATTTTCTAGGCACAGATAAAGTCCCTTCACTTTTCCTTAGCTGTAGTGAAATTCTTCCTTTTGGGGCAGATGTGGACCCCAGGCTGCTGGTAGCTATTATAAGATCCTTATAACACCTGCTGCAATGGATTTAAAATGACTGGATTTTACCTTTTTAACTGAGAGTATTTGAGTTGGGTTCCAGGCGTGTGGTTCAAAGTTGAAGAGTCTTGCTTTTCAAGTTCAAACTTAATAGTCGGCTTTGGTCTGGTTTGGGTTAAAAGGTGGAGGAGGGGAGGTTCCCGGGTACAGACACTTTTTCACTTTCAGGAGTAAGTTTTTGCCACAACATAAAAACATTAGCTTAATGTCTATAAAACCAGGGTTCATATTCTTAAATAACAAGTAACATTTATATATATAATATATAACTTTATATGCTTATGTATTTTGAGATGGTTGTATTTACTTTTAATGTAGTAAATCACTATTAATTACAGAGTTAAGTGACTTGAAGTAGAATCAAAATTATTTTACTACTTCACATTCTTGCCTTACTTCTTGTGAGTCTCTGCATAAGTGTCTAACTATCCGCGTGATATATAGAATCTTTTTGTTGAGATTAAAATTAGTGGCATACTGGGTTTTTGATTTGTTTTATTTTTTTTAATTTTTCATTAATATTTCAGAATGATTGCCTGGTTGTCTTGGCCTCTGGCTCAGCATGTGGAAACACGGGTGATTGCACTGCTGAAAGGCCTGGCTGCAGTCCAGACGTTTACCATCCTCATTGATGTTACTCTGCTTACGATTGAATTGGTACGTTGGAAAAGAACATTCAAAATTGAAGGAGAGGGAAAGGAATTTGTAACAGCTGTAAAAGAACATTCAAAATTGCAGGAGAGGGAAAGGAATTTGTAACAGCTATGCAATTGTGTAGCGTCTTGTAGATCGCAACAGATATTACATTATGATTCTGCAAAGACGATGTAAATGTATCTATAGCTTTCAGCTGCATGTAACAATTCTGTCTGTTTCCAATGGTTGTGGATTTGGAGATATGTTTATATTTTTACTGAAATTCTACTTTCTAGATTTACTGAAAGGAATGTGGGTTTTTTTAGGTCTTTAATCGACTTTGGTTTCCTCTAGCGAGGCCTGGTGCCCTTGCTGTCCTTTCCCACATGTTGCTTAGTTTTCAGCATTCTGCAGAAGCTTTTCATTTGGTAAGTTACTAAAGAAATGGTTTTCAGTTCTTTGAAGTGTCACTCGCATGTGGTTCCTAAGTGGCTGTAAAGAGTAACAGAGTTCGGGCGCTTGGAACGTCCTCATTGTTTCAAGGTTCTAGAACCCGGTTTCTCTGGAGCACTGACCACTAGGCTTGCTAACTTCCAGGCTGAGCCACTTCACCTGTAACCGGAAGCGACCACTGCTCTTCCTGGTATGTACATCTTTCTGGCAGTAGTATCTGGGCACCTATCTTTGAGCGTAGACTTCTGGAAATCCGTTTTATGTGGTGTGAAGTCTACTGATCGAGTTGGGCTACAAGTAGGCTTTCAAGCACAACTATCTGGGGGAAACAGATAACCAGTTATCTGCTATATATAACCCAGTCACCCTGGATAGACGCACGAGACCACGAAGTACTTCACTTTAAGCAAGCCACGCTGTGTTTCAATGTACATACGGGCAAACTGAAGGATGCTATTTTTAATGGCCGCTCTTCAAAATGGGGTTGGCCAGTGAAAGCGGTAGATACTAGGGTATGACGATGACTGTATTAGTACATACAGCAAGGCGTATAGTGCCTTCCCGGTTCTGATAGTCAGTGTTTAGCTTAACGTTTCAGTGAAATATGAGTCTTTCAGACTTAGCTGTAGTAACAGCCTGGCACACTGTTTCTCTAACCTATCTCCAAAGTTCTTGTGCCCGAAGGGATCACAAACCCTTTGATTAGCGTTAGAGTAACTGCCTTATGCCTGTTACACTGGTTTTTAATGACAGAAGTCTGAAGTTTCTCTCTCCTCCCTCCACTGCCCTAATCTTGGCCTAGGATAGACATTTGAGTCACAAATGAAGGAGCCAAGTAGCTTGCATATGCTCACAATGTAAATATTTCATCTATTTGCTGTCTTGCTTTTCTTTGTTCCCGAGAGAGACAAAACATTCATGAGAAAAATGTAAAACATGAGAAGACTTGTTCTAGAAATAGGCGTTTGCTTTAACAAGGCAGATTTCTGCCATAGGTTGCGTGCAGCCCTGCATAAACACCTGTCTTCAGGACTTAATTGTGACTTAATTGTCCTTCCAAATAAACAACCTTCTTTACTATCGTTTTTTGAGCTACTGCTGTCATTTAGTATCCTGTAATATTTTCCGGCGCTTAAGCTACTTGTTTATTTTTTTCTAATAACTGAAATAACTTTCTACTTGATGTTTTGATACTAATATAAAAGTCGCATGCATTTAAACATGCTGATAGAGCTGTGATGAAGAAGGGAAGGAGGTAAACATTTCTGATTTCTAGCTAATTTAAAAGAGTAATGAATCTGAACTAATTCTTAAATAGATTACTGTATCTGTGGTAAGGGTTTTTTAGCTGATAGTAAATTACTGTGTTGGTTTATTGAGCCTGGCTCCCTCGCTAGGTGGAGCTGTCAGCCAGGTTCTGTCTTGTAAAGTGAAATAGCGTGAATGTCTTCATTGGCTTCAGATCCCAAGCATTAGACTATGTTTAAGGAAAATTGAGGTTTATTTTAAAAACAGTATCTGTGAAATTAGATCAAGATACTGCACTGTTAG
Source organism: Grus americana (assembly GCF_028858705.1). Lineage (NCBI taxonomy): Eukaryota > Metazoa > Chordata > Aves > Gruiformes > Gruidae > Grus > Grus americana. The sequence goes on from NW_026562100.1 coordinate 200,833, forward strand.
TGGTGGCACGAATGCAAAATATTTGCTGTTAATAGCGGTAATAAGATGAGTACTTGGGATGCTAGACCGTTTAAAATCTTAACGTGCATTTTCTAAGTTCATAAAGTTCCAAAACTGGATATGTGAGCTAAAGAGAGCATTGAATAAGTAATTGTGCTGTTTGAAAATTGTCATAAGAAAAGAAGAACATGTGTTTCTCAAGTCATTGTTTCTCAACCACTTCTTTAAGAACACAAGATCCCCTGTCACTTGGCATGTGTAAAACAGTCAAGTTGTTTGTAGAACAAAAACACTGGAAAAATGCAATTAACACCCTTTTTTGTTTGTTTTCCTATTCAGATTGTCCCACATGTGGTCCGTTTGGTTCACTCATTCAAGAGAGATGGCTCACCTTCCAGTACAGCCTTTTTGATACAATTGACTGAGTTGATCCATTGTATGATTTATCATTATTCAGGATTTCCAGAGCTCTGTGAATCCATTTTGGAAGCTGTTAAGGTATAGTAGGAATACTGAGAGGGTGGCCTGTTTTTGTTTTGTTTTTTTCAAATATGACAGTTCTAATCCCATAGATCTAAATTCTTTAGAACTTCTGCTAGGAGAAAAGAGCTCTCCACATAATCTAATGTTAATTCTAACTGTATTTGGAATAGGCTAGAAAAATTGTCCTGAGTGTCCATGATATGATTATAGCAGGCTTTAAAACAAGCCTGAAATGAGATCCTTTATGAAAAGTACAATCTAATTTCTTAAGCCTCATGTAACTAGTAATATACTTTTGTGAGGTTTATTCTAGGCATTTCATTTCAACCCAAGGCAGAAACTGTACCTCTTCAAGTATAAGTTCAGAGCACTGATAGTATTGAAAAGAAGTAGGTTCTGAGGAGTACTTGGCATGGTATTAATCTTTGGATAGCTCCAAAACACCATCATGAAGCACTACATCTTAATACTGCAGTCAGTATTGCATGCCTCTGTGGGTAAAGGATGCTGGCCTATGCTGTTTCAAAGCAAAATTCAGCTTTTTTAGATGAATATTTGAGTGCATGATGCACTTAAAATAAAAAGTACATTAAAAAAACCCCACAACACCCCAAAACAGATAAAATTGAAAAAAAAAAATACAAACCCAAAACCCCGACCAAAAAATCTCTTGGGTATTACTGCCTGATTTGATGGCATTAGTATTGCAGTTAAATGCTTTGACACTTAAAAAGCCTATCAGTTTAATTCCAAGTATTGTGGACTTTATTCTTTCATTCCTACATTTTGATTTGACAGAGCAGGAATGTATTTCTAGCAGAATATAGGATGCTTTAGGGGTCTATTAAAGCTTGCAATTTGAGAGGTAATTTTTGGTGGCAGAAAGGATGCTGTGAATATGCTTCAGATCAAGGGTGGCCAGCAGCCCCTTATTCCTGCAATCTGAGAGTTGAGTAAAGAAAGCTTCGAAGAAGAGGGCTTGGGGGGGTTGTATCTTCTAGGCTATCAGGGGTAGCAAGACCTTGAAGGAGAATACGGGAGCAAGTGAAGAGAGAAGGTCCTGAATGGCAGGACCTGGTATAAAACCAAATACAAACCCCTATGAAGTGTGTTTCAATGTTTCTCTTGCAGGACATGCCCAGGCCCACTGAAGAACAGATTAAGGTGGCTCTCAATCAGAGCGCATGGACGTCACAGTCCAGCTCTTCGCCATCTTGTTCATCTAGACCTTCTGGGAAATCGGAAACTGGGAAGACAGGTCTAATTGACCTAGGAAATACTTGCTACATGAACAGTGTTCTTCAGGCACTCTTTATGGCTACAGAGTAAGTCCTTTTGAACAGCTCTTTTCATTGCAAATTAACTATTGCAGTTGTTGCTTTCTTGCTTTTCACAGAGTATTCAAGTGTCCTGGGCGCTCTCAGCTTGCTAGAGCTGAGTGGATTTCTTTGCGCTCAGTTACTGATTGCTTTGTGGAAGTCCAGCTCTGTGAAACTGTAATTTTAGCCATTAAAAATCCTGATCCTTCTGTCCCGTGTCAAAAGACAAGTCCTTTTTTCCTCACTGTCCTTGCTCCCTTTGGTATTGTAAAAGTTTGTGGTGATGCTTTTGTTACAATTTGGAAGCTATTGAGAAAAGAATTGTCTGTCTATACTCCATTCTTACACATTGAAATAGTTAAAGAAATAGGAGTTTTGCAGGGTGAGTTCCTACTGTTCAGTAGTTTTGCAGCTGCGCTGGAGCAGAATTCAGGTCTTGAAGGGAAGCGTGACATGTTTTGCTTTCTTTCAAATTGAAGTAATTATCTGAGCTGGAATAAGTGCATTGTTGTTAGAAATCTAGCAAGGAAACTAATGTCTATCTCTTCCTTCAGTTTCAGAAGACATGTTTGATCTCTGCAACTACATGGATGTAACTTGCTAGTGGCAAAACTACAGCATCTTTTTGCATTTTTGGCCCATACCCAGGTATGTCAGTTCATTTAATCTGCTGGGTTTTAAGGCTAGGTCTATATACCAAAACTGAGGAACAAACATCATGCCATGGGAGTCCTCCTGAGTCTATGAAAAATATAAACATGATTGATTTGTCGGGGAATGAGTCTGTCACCAGATGTTCAGGTGGTGTGGATGGACTTAGAGAAATCTGTATTTCCTAAGTGGAACATCTTGGCATTGTGTTGTTTTTGTAAAAAGCAGTAACAGGTTTTCTTGGAGAAGGCTAAATGGCAAAATCCAAATAAGGCCTGACTTGAGATATAAGCTGACTTTATGTAACTGTCTAGGATAAACTGTGACTTTCTGCAGTGATTTTTACGCTAAATTTTATTGTAGTTCAAATTCTAAAGTGAACTAAATATTTTGCTAGTGCTGGAAGGGCATAAGACACTTTTGTTCTCTTTGAGGAATAACCATAAACTTCTTGTGAAGGGGATGAGGCTGGATCACCTTAAAAGTAAACTGGTATTTATGAAATACTGTGTTCTTCTGAAAAAAGAAAACATTTTTTTCAAGCTTGCCAGCAAGAACAGTAGCTGCTATTACAAATAATATCTGATTTACACGCACTGCACACTTAATAGTTGCCTTCAGGAGCCACTGTTTTTATCTTTGTACTAGAGGTGATAACTACAAGATTAATGGTGCTCTCTTGCTATGATTAAGTGGCTTAAATGTCTCTGTGTACCACGTGTTTAGTACAGTTTCTCTAGAATGATGTAGTCCAAAGTTCAGTGGTCAAGATCAAACGAATAGGACCAATTTTTTAAGTAGTTCTTACGTAACCTTGTCTGTCCCTCTCTTATGTGAACAGAGAGAGGCGGCATATGCTCCTAGAATTTTCTTTGAGGCTTCCCGACCACCATGGTTCAGCCCTCGATCCCAGCAGGATTGCTCAGAATATCTCAAATTCCTGCTAGACAGGTACAGTTATTGTGCCACTAATGGGAATAGATCTATAGTCTTATCACATAATGTTGAACTCTTCGGAGCGGTCGTGTAAGGGTTCCACTGCACGAGTGGGCACCGGGAATCTTGGGCCTCATTCCTGGCTGTCTCTGGTTTTCTGTATGGTGTATGGAACACTTTGCTTCATGGGTTTAATCTGTGGTAAAGTCTGGATACCATCTTGTACCCGCATCACTTAAAGCAGGTTACAGTGGTAGTAATGTTTTTACAAATCTCCATTTGAGTGTTATGTTCGAGTCATGATCCTGTTGTAAAAGAATGTGGTTGCTGAAAGCCGTTTAGTTGTGCATCTGGGTATTTCGTGTTGGTGGAGACAGCTATAGTTCTTACAGGTTAGATAAGTCACAAAGAGATGTACATGCATTTATAACCAGTTGATAAACAAGCAAATTAACGGTGGCATGGATAATACAAAAGTACCTAGATCTATTAGTATTTCTCTTGAATTTTGGATTGCTGAGGTGTGGCTTAAGCAATATTGCTTTATGGCACATTCCACTCCTGGACAAGTTTATCCCCATAGTGAAACAGTGGTGTTTTGTTTGTTTTGGTTTTCTTCCCAACTTGTGTTTCTTTTTTGTTTTTTGTTTTTTTCTTGTAGTTTCTTAACTTTCTTAGCTACAAAATCCTGACCTTTTCTTTGGAAATAGTCTGGCACTGGATAAACAGCTACTTGTTCTCTTAGAAAATCTGACATACAGAACCAGTCAACTGGAGAACTGATTTATCAAGATAATGTAATGGTAAATAATAAAAACGTTGTCTGTTAGGTTTTTTAATACTTGCCAGTTCTCTCAGTATCTCCATTCTGTTCTGCTATATACAATGAAACCCACCTTAAATGCATTTGTGCTTCTCTCATACTTGGTCTTGGATGGTACTGACCTGTATGTTTCAACTTGCTTATATATAAAATAACAAATAGCTTTTTTGAATGTAAGACACTTCTAGCCACTGAACCATCTATATTTTTGAGCATAACTGGGAAAAAAAGTCTGAAATGGTGCAGCGGGATCTGTTTGGAAAATAGCACAGCTGTTTGGATCTATTTTTCTTTGTCTTCAGGCTGCGTGAAGAAGAGAAAACCTTGAAAACTTTGTCTTCAGCAAAGACTTCTGAAAGTAAACCCAATGCAAAGTCCCAGAAACAAGAAGCTGTCAATAAGGCAAAAGTATTTGCTGCAGCATCTGGTAAGGGAAGTGAAGAAAGAGCTCTGGTCGAGAAGATGTTTGGAGGAAAAGTGAAGACTACTGTACGCTGTCTGAAGTGCAAAAGCGTGTCTCAAAAGGAAGAAGCTTTCACAGATCTCTCTCTGGCTTTCTGTCCTGGAACGTACTGAAGGGAAAGGCGACAACGTGGTGCAAACTCAGACCTCACCGATGAGTCCTGCTGGGAAAAAACCTCTCAAGTTGGAAGCAAATGGTGGATGTGACCCAAGAACAAAGAAAGGAACCACAAAGGATTTTTCTGCTGAGCCAAAGTCTGAGAAGACTACAAATTCTGAACGCAACAAAGGTCAAGCTAAGAAGAAAATGCCTCAGAGGGTAGTAGGTGAAAACCCTCTGTCAGCTACAGATTTACTGCATTATTTTCTGGCGCCTGAGATCCTCAGTGGTGACAACAAGTATTACTGTGAAAAGTGTGCCTCTCTACAGAATGCTGAGAAAACTATGCAAATCATTGAGGAACCTGAATACCTCATTCTCACTCTTTTGAGATTTTCCTATGATCCAAAGTGTCACGTAAGGCGCAAAGTCTTAGCTAATGTGTCTCTGCCACTTGGTTTGAAACTACCAGTCCAAAGAGTAGCATCGTCTCCAGGTGTAGTTTCAAGAGGTTGGTCTGTTGGTGTCGAGGTGTCTGATATTGGAGAAAATATTGCTAAAAAACTAAAGCCCTCAGGTGCTGATGAAGTGACTCGCCCACGATTGGAGCCCTGTTTGTTAAGCTCCGTGGTGATGCATTCTGGTGTATCCTCTGGAAGTGGACATTACTCTTCATATGCTAGAAATGTTCCTGGGTCAGGGCCTTCAGGACCCTGCCAGCAGTCTACAGGTGATTCTTTAGTTTCTCCTCGGGCTAAGTTGTTGACAGGGGAGAGTCCTTCTACTGTTGTAGAAAGTGACACTGGTAAGTCAAGAGAATGGTTTCTGTTCAATGACAGCAGAGTGACATTTCCCTCATTTCAGTCAGTCCAGAAAATGACCAGTAGATTTCCAAAGGACACTGCTTATGTTCTGTCGTACAAAAAACGAAATAGCACCCGTGGCTTCAGTTCGGCAAACGGAGACCCTCCCCTCCAGAAAGACCTCGGGGATGCAATTATGAAAGATAACAAACGATACTTGCGGGTAAGATGTAAATCCTCTCCAAAGAGGGGTCCCCAAAAGGGGATGGGGAGCAGGACGGAGGCCCGGAGAGAAGAGAGAAGCACAGCCAGCTGAGCGGGGGATGCAGGCAGGAAAGAGGGGACAGGCTGCAGGAGAGAGAGGGAAACTCAGGGCAGGAAGCAGGAGATGGTGACAGAAAAAAGAGAAGGACAGGGAGCGGGAGAGAGAGATGTGGAGAAAGACAAAAAAAGCAAGAGGCTATAGGGCAGGGAAGGAGGGATTAAAAAAGATCAGGGAGCCAAAGAGAGACAAAAAGGGAAAGAAAAATATCGTGATGGGCTACAGAGAGAGAGGGAAGAATTAAAACATGGGGTCAGGGAGCGGGACAGAGAGCTCTGGGGAGAGGCCAAAAATAGCAATTTTGGGCAACTGACTCCATTTCTCGAGCACTGCTCAGGAACTGCATTACCGGGAGGCTCAAGAAACGTGCGGCCTGCCAAAGCCCTGTCCTGGGCCCAATCCTGCACCCTAACATTGGTGACAAACATCACCTTGCAGAGTGGCCGGGAGTGGGGGGAAAAAAAAGCCCAACTGGGAGGAAAAAAAAATTGCCCATCTGTTTGTTTGATTGTTTTGCTTTTTACAAAAGGCTATTTAAGCTCTGAATGCAGCCTGGAAGGAAAAGGAACCTGGCGTCCCAGGCTGGATACATTTAAAGCCCAAAGCCACTCAACAGCCGCACAAACCATTGCTCCCTCCCACTGTGCACACTCTGCTGCCTGCCTGCAGGTACAGGCAGCTGCCCTGTTTCTTGAGCATTCCCCAGAAGCAGCACCACCAGGCAGCTCAGAAAAACTGACTGCCTGCAAAAACTTGAGAACAGCTTAATTCTGGGCAATTTTTCCTGTCTTTAGGGCTGCTGGTGAAAGACTCATCCGTTGAGAGATGGCTCAGGACCACGCCGGGGCAGCAGTGCTGCTTTCTGGATCCCGTGGCAGTAATGGGCAGAGGGACAGGCTGTCAGATGCCAGAGCAGGTACGTACGCGGGGTGTCAGGGTCATCCCTGCTTGTTTTGTCCCAGCGAAGCCCCAGCAGTGCCAGTGCCGTGCTGCAGCCCCGGGCTCAAGGAGCCGGGCATTTGTGCAGGCTGCAGCACTGGGCTTCCCCCGCTTGTCTCCAGCTCTGCTTTCTGCCAGCACCGGGGGCACTGCAGAATGGCCTGCCCGCTCCCCACAGCCGTCCTGACCCCCATCTGCAGCTCGTACGTGGTGTCCATGTCACACAGCTGATGTGGGGGTGGCAGGTCTCTCTTGGGGCACCCAGGGAATGGGGGAAAAGCAAACGCAGTCCCTCCCTTTTGATCTTTGTCCCAAGGGTGACCTAGCAGAGATGTACCCTGCGCTGAAGAGTGTCCTGCAGGAAGGTGACAGACGATTACAGGGCAACGCTGTGACCTGCCTGACAGCAAAGGTGCCCAGTGGCCACAGAGCAGCCCAGGTGAGTTGGTTCTCTTGGCGGCCACCACAGCAGCCTTCCTGTACCCCTGGTTTGGGTGCGATATGGAGCATCACATCGAAGTTTCTCAGGCATCCAGGCATGAGGATGGTTTCCCAGTGCCCCCGTGAGAGATCCTGCTCCCAGGAAGCACCTCCCCATAGAGCTGAGGTTGTCTCCAGCCTGTATCTGGAGCTGGGCAGTGCTGCCTGAGGGGTCTCGCAGGCAGGACGGGTTCATCTGCCTGGTGGCTCTGGCACGGCAATGATGAGCTGAAGCCCTGTGGCCATGGCTGGCTGGTTCAAAGTGTCTGAGTGCCTCAGCCTTCTCCCTGGGACTGTTAACCCGGGCACTTTTTCAGGGTGTGAAGGTGGGTGCCGGTCTTGTCCTGTTGGCTCTGTCCCACTCCCACTTCAAAGTTGTGATGTCTGAGATCCGGGGCCACCTGAAGGCTCTGGCAGAGATCTCCGGGGAGTTTGTGTTCCATGTTTTGATATCTTGGGGCTACAAAGTGCTGGGGTTCTGGGATGCTAAGGCTACAGTTGGCTAGGGTTATGGGGTGGCAGGCTTATGGTATGCCAGAGTTGAAGCAAGTGTCATGGTTTAACCGCAGACGGCAGCTGAGCACCACGCAGCCTCTCGCTCAGTCCCACCCCCGGCAGGATGGGGGAGAGAATAGCAAGGGTAAAAGTGAGTCAAGCAAAAGCTGTGTGCGCAAGCAAAGCAAAACAAGGAATTCATTCACCATTTCCCATGGGCAGGTGGGTGTACAGCCATCTCCAAGAAAGCAAGGATCCATCATATGTAATGGTGTGGTGGGTTGACCCTGGCTGGAGGCCAGGTGCCCACCAGAGCCGCTCTCTCACTCCCCCCATTCACTAAACAGGGGAGAAAAGGCATAACGAAATGCTTGTAGGTCGAGATAAGGACAGGGAGAGATCACTCACTAATTATTGTCACGAGCAAAACAGACCGAACTTAGAGAGGGAATTCATCTAATTTATTACTAGGCAAAACAGAGTAGAGGAATGAGAAAATAAAATTCACTCTTAAAACACCTCCCCCCAGCGCTCCCATCTTCCCGGGCTCAACTTCACTCCCGCCTTCAACCTTCCCCCCCTCAGCAGCACAGGGGGGACGGGGAGTGGGGGTTACGGTCAGTTCATCACACGGTGTTTCTGCCGCTTCTTCATCCTCAGGGGGAGGACTCCTCTCATCGTTCCCCTGCTCCAGCATGGAGTCCCTCTCATGGGGTGCAGACCTTCAGGAGAAAACTGCTCCAGCGTGGGGTCCCCCACGGGGTCACAAGTCCTGCCAGCAAACCTGCCCTGGCATGGGCTCCCCTCTTCACGGGTCCACCGGTCCGGCCAGGAACTTGCTCCAGCGTGGGCTTCCCACAGGGCCACAGCCTCCTTCAGGTGCCTCCACCTGCTCCGGCGTGGGGTCCTCCACGGGCTGCAGGTGGAATCTCTACACCCCCTCATCCTTCCTCCATGGGCTGCAGGTGGAATCTCTGCACCCCCTCATCCTTCCTCCATGGGCTGCAGGGGGAATCTCTACACCCCCTCATCCTTCCTCCACAGGCTGCAGGTGGAATCGCTACACCCCCTCATCCTTCCTCCATGGGCTGCAGGGGGACAGCCTGCTTCACCATGGTCTTCACCACGGGCTGCAGGGGGATCTCTGCTCCGGCGCCTGGAGCTCCTCCTGCCCCTCCTTCTGCACTGACCTGGGTGTCTGCAGAGTTTCTTACAGCTTCTCACTCCTCTCTCCGGCTGCAAAAGCTCTCTCTAACTGGTTTTTTTTCCTTCTTAAATATGTTCTCACAGAGGCGCTGATTGGCTCGGCCTTGGCCAGGGGCGGGTCCATCTCGGAGCCGGCTGGCATTGGCTCTATCAGACACAGGGGAAGCTTCTGGCAGCTTCTCACAGAAGCCACCCCTGTAGCCCCCCCTGCTACCAAAACCTTGCCACGCAAACCCAACACAAATGGTTACTTGGAAAGACAAATGCCATCACTCCAAATGTCCCCATCCTCCTTCTTCTTCCCCCAGCTTTATATGCTGCATATGATGTCATATGACATGGAATATCCCTTTGGTCAGGTGGGGTCAGCTGTCTTGGCTGTTTCCCCTCCAAACTTCTTGTGCACCCCCAGCCTCCTTGCTGTTGGGGTGGTGTCAGGATCAGAAAAGGCCTCGACTCCATGTAAGCCCTGCTCAGCAATAACATATCCATCCCTGTATCATCAACACTGTCTTCAGCACAAATCCAAAACACAGCCCCATCCTAGCTACTCTGAAGAAAATGAACTCTATCCCAGCCAAGACCAGCACAGGCAGCTTCCCCAGGCTGTCCAGTGACCACGGGCACAGGCCAGACCCTGCTCTGCTGGGCCTTCACGTCTGTCCCAGGAGGACTGGCTGTGCGAGGACACTGCTGTGTGCCCCCCACCCTGCACACTCACACACTTTAGCTGTTCACTGGCGTTTTCATCTGTGGGCCCCATTCTTGGGCATGTTCTTGAGAGCGACTTTGGAGGAAGGCTTAAGCCTTCATGCACTGCCCTGAGGAGATGCCCTTTCATGATGGAACCACTCCTACGGAGGCCAGCTCTGTCACAGAAGTGCCCGTTGCCTGTCCCTGCCTGCGGTCCCAGGACGACCACGCAGCAGGACTGTGACCAAGCTGCAGAGCAATCAGGCCTTCCACCAAAGCCAAGGGATCAGAAAGAGAGTGTGGAAGTGAAAAGAGAACAGCTCTGGGAGATCAAGTTCTTCCTGGCAGTGCTGCCATGCCAGGACTCTCTTCCCTGCCACCTCTGCACACAGGAACTGTCCCTGCACCTCAATAAAGCTCTTGGAGGAAGGATCTCAGAAAAAACCCGACCTTGCTGCAGGTTCCTTTATTTTACTTAAACACACAGAGAGCATGGCTCCTCGTTTACACAGCCACTCGGTCAGAAAAGCGCAGCAGAGACTGAATTAGAGAGGGGATGACAACATCATTGCAAGTAAAACACCATCATCAACAATATAAATTAGAGACGACAGGCTGGGCCTGTAATGAGTTAAATAATAGTTGTTATGCAGCAGAAGATGGGCAGTTTTTTGCTTCTGAATATCATGCAGTGATCAGTTTCCACACTGCATCCTTGAGCTCCTTGTTCCTCATGCTGTAGATGAGGGGGTTCATGGCTGGAGGCACCACCGAGTACAGAAGTGACACCACCAGGTCCAGAGATGGGGAGGAGATGGAGGGGGGCTTCAGGTAGGCCACCATGCCGGTGCTGATAAAGAGGGAGACCACGGCCAGGTGAGGGAGGCACGTGGAAAAGGCTTTGTGCCGTCCCTGCTCAGAGGGGATCCTCAGCACGGCCCTGAAGATCTGCACATAGGACACCACAATGAAAACAAAACACCCAAAGACTAAACAGGCACCAGTCACAGTTAGCCCAACTTCCCTGAGGTAGGCGTCTGAGCAGGAGAGCTTGAGGATCTGGGGGATTTCACAGAAGAACTGGTCCACAGCATTGCTGTGGCAGAGGGGTAGGGAAAATGTATTGGCCGTGTGCAGCAGGGCATGGAGAAACCCACTGCCCCAGGCAGCTGCTGCCATGTGGGCACAAGCTCTGCTGCCCAGGAGGGTCCCGTAGTGCAGGGGCTTGCAGATGGCAACGTAGCGGTCGTAGGCCATGATGGTGAGAAGACAACACTCTGCTGAAATGAAAAAGAGAAAGAAAAAGACCTGTGCTTCACATCCTGTCTGGGAGATGGCCCTCGTGTCCCAGAGGGAATTGGCCATGGCTTTGGGGAGAGTGGTGGAGATGGAGCCAAGGTCGAGGAGGGAGAGGTTGAGGAGGAAGAAGTACATGGGGGTGTGGAGGTGGTGGTCACAGGCTATGGCAGTGATGATGAGGCCGTTTCCCAGGAGGGCAGCCAGGTAGATGCCCAGGAAGAGCCAGAAGTGCAAGAGCTGCAGCTCCCGTGTGTCTGCGAATGCCAGGAGGAGGAACTGGGTGATGGAGCTGCCGTTGGACATTTGTTCACTCTGGGCTTGGGGAACTGTTGAAAGAGGACAAGACATTGACAAGTCAGGGCAGACTTCTTTGAGCCTGTCCTATGCTGTTTCTCAAAAAAATCCCCTCAAAATTACTTTTCATTTTTGGGAGGAAACTTTGTTCAATTCCTTTTTCTGAGCTCACCTTTGTGCTGCTGAGTGAGGGCACTTTCTCTGAAGGGGCAGAAATCCTCATCTTTCACCTTGCTCTCAGCCTGGACACTGGTGAGCCCTGAGGGACAAAAGGGCTCCCTGATCCCTAATGCAGAGTCAGGAGAGCTGGTCTGCCCACAAGTGACCTGCTGGTCACCAGGCAGGTGCCCTGTAATTTTTACACCTCTTTCATTGCAGGATGATCTCTACACACAATGTACTTGAAGAAGACACTGGACTGTTGTGAGCTCAGAAGAGTCCAGTTTCAAAGTCCATTTCTCAAACCTCTTTTTTTTTTTTTCTCTGTGCACCTGAGCAGACAGTGATGCTGACGGATGACCTGGCTCTCTGCTCCCTGGGGTTGTCCCTGCCGGGAGCCATTTCTCTGTCTCCAAGTCTCCTCCCTGTCAGTGCTCACAGACCACATCCCACCTGCTCTGTGCTCAGCTCTGCCCTGAAGACACCTCCTGGCAGCAGGGCTCTGCCCAGGGGCAGCTTTCTGTTAGAGCATTCGTTCTTTAGAGGAAAGCTGAGATCACAGACCCTGCAACGGTCTTCATCTTTAAGTTAGTCCCTACCTTGACCTTCCTCTTGAAATGCTGCCTCTACTAATGTCCTGCATGTCATCCTGAGCTGTGAAGAACCATGACTCATGCAGCACCCTCTCAACACCAGGACCCTGGCCTGCCAAGGTTCACTTCTTAACTCCCAGCTTCTCCCTGCACCGTCATGGGGAGCTCCCCAGGCAGGTTGAGTGCTGACCCTGGCAGGTGGCAGAGTCCCTGCCCCGGCACACAGCCATAGTCTGGTCCAGGACAATCCTGGAAGCCCTGGCTGCACACTCACCTTCACACCTCTGCAGTTGTCCCTGTCACCCTGTCATGCCCTGTCCCTCTGATGGTGCAGCAGGAAAACCCTGCTCTGGAGCACGTCCTCCTCCTCTATAGAAGAGAGAGATCCCATAGGCTGTGGGTTATGCCAGCTTTAGGAGATCCCTCCATGAACTGCAGCTGCATTGGCCTGCACCCAGAGACTTACTGTGTCAAGGGCCGTGAAGATTTCTCCTCTTCTGTGCTCTCAGCATCCTCCCAGTCCCATCTGCCTTTAGCCGTTCTCTTCCCCTCACTGCCTGCAGGCAGTGCCCTCAGCCCTGCTGCGCTTTGCAGAGGAGCTGCTCCTGGGCAGAGCTGTCTCTCTGCAGCGCTGCCCGCTTGCCATGAGCTCCCTCCATCCCAGGAGCCCAGCTCAGATCAACAGCAGAGGACCAGCCCAAGGCATTTTAATGACCCCTCTGAGGGAAGGTTTGGTCCCTCAACCTCAGACACTGAGAGGAAATTGAAGAAACCTTTGAAGAAGTCCAAGTCAGATGCAAACTCCAAAGTTTCTTGGAGTGTTAACAGGTCCCACCGAGGACCATTACCGACGAAGCCTCCCCAGGGGCTGGTTAGAGCAGAAAGCTGGAGGCAGAGATGACAGGTAGACAAAGGCAATGTAAAGGTGGAACAGATTCTGAGTAATCCTGGATGTGTTATATTCACCCAAAGGGAAGGCTGAATTCAGCAGGCCCTGGTCCTCATGGCTGACCTAAACTTTCCCAATATTGGCTGAAGGGGCACAGCAAGGTGAAAGCCATCCAGGAGGTTTCTGGAGTTCATTGACAACACCTTCCTGACAAGGGTGTCCGAGGAGCCAGTGAGAGGGCGCTGTCCTGCAGGACGTCATACGTCGAAACAAGGAAGAGCTGGTCAGGGATGGAACAGCCAGGGTGTGGGAAAGTAGAGTTGAGGTTCCTGAGAGAAGGGAACAAGGCAAAGAGCAGGACTTGAGGAGAGACAGCTTTGGCGTGCTGAGGAACCTGCTTGGAAGAATCCCATGGTTTAGGGTCCTGCAGAGAAGAGGGAAGAGCTGTTTGCTAGACAAGGATCTCCTCTTCAAGCTTCGGAACAGTACACCCAGACATGCAGGAAGTCAAGCAACATTGCAGGAGGCTGGACTGGATGAGAAAGGAGCCCCTGACAAAAATCCAGCATGAAGAGGAAGCCCAGAGAAGGTGGAAGCTGGCTGCCTTCCAGCCTCAGTGGTTCTGTGATTCTGTGATGGAGACAGCTCTGTGCGTGTGTGTGTGTGTGTTTTGGAACTGGAGGGGTGAGGGGATCCCAGGGCCAGCTCCTGCATAGATGGCGAGTCTAAGAGCAGCTCCTGGAGACATCACTACAGTATGCATGTCTATACAGGCCGATGTTTTCCATTAACAGCCTAGCACACAAACAGCCCAACCCTCGCTTCTCCTTTCTCCACTGGCAGTGGTCTGGCTTGGCCTAGAGACCTCCCCGCGATCCCTTCCAGGGTGAGTGATTGTGCATTTCCTTCCACCACAGGTCTTCCCTTGATTGGCAAGCAAGGCAGACGACGTCAGTTCCCCATGATCGTGAAAGTGAGCAGACATAAGTCCACAGTGATCACTGTGGCTTTTTTTGACCCACTGGAAGTCATTGACGCAGGCTTCTAGGCAAGGTAACCCCAAGCAGGCCTCATCATACCTGAGCTTAACCTTTGGTTTTCTTTTCCCTTCTTC